>NW_027325360.1:33041367-33337006 GCF_036924035.1 Leuresthes tenuis
CAACCATAATTGCTGAAAAATGTGTTAGAAAAGGTAAGAATGCCGGTCCATACATCATCAAAAGCGGGAGAGGTGGTGTTCGGCTGCAAGTAGGTGTGAATGTCCATTAATAATTGCTTTAAAACATGAAAGAAAATTTTCGAATATCAAACCTTACATGATCATTAGCGGGAGAGGAGGTGTTCAGCTGCAAGAAGGTGTGAATATCCACCCATAATTACTGAAAAATGGGTAGGAAAAGATGCGAATGTCCAACCATAAATCATCAAAAGCAGGAGTGGAGTTGTTCAGCTACAAGAAGGTATGAAAGTCCAACCATGGTTTGTAAAAAGCGGGTAAGAGAAGGTTCGAATACCCGAATATATACCATCAAAAGTGGAAGCGGAGGTGTTCGGCTGCAAGAAGGTGTGAACGTCCGACCAAAGTTTGTAAAAAGCAGTTAAGAAAAGGTTTGAATATCCAACCGAACATAATCAAAAGCGGGAGCAGAGCTGTTCGACTTCAAGTAGGTGTGAATGTCAGATCATAATTGCTGAAAAATGTGATAGAAAAGACTAGAATGCCGGACAATACATCATCAAAAGCGGGAGAGGTGGTTTTTCGGCTGCAAGTAGGTGTGAATGTCCAGCCATAATTACTCACAAACGGGGGAAGAAAGGGTAGTATTTCCAGACCACACATGATCAAAACAGGGAATGGAGGTGGTTCAGCTGCAAGGTGTGACTGTTCGACTAAAGTTTGTAAAAAGTGGGTAAGACAAGGTGCGAATGCCTGACAATGTATGATCAAAAGCGGGAGCGGAGGTGTTCAGCTGCAAGAAGGTCTACATGTCCATCAATAATTGCTAGAAAACATGAAACTTTTCGAAAATCAAACCGCACATGATCATAAGTGGGATAGGAGGTGTTCAGCTGCAAGGTGTGAATGTCCACCCATAGTTGGTAAAAAGCGGGTAAGAAAAGGTTAAAATACCCGACTGTACAAAATCAATAGCGGGAGCGGAGTTGTTCGGCTACAAGAAGGTGTGAAAGTCCGACCATGGTTTGTAAAAAGCAGTTAAGAAAATGTTCGAATATCCAACCAAACATAATCAAAAGCGGGAGAAGAGCTGTTCGACTGCAAGTAGGTGTGAATATCAGATCATAATTTGCAAAAAGCTGTTGAGAAAGGGTGAGAATGCCTACTATACACTATCAAATGTGGGAGCGGAGGTGTTCGTCTGTGAGTAGGTGTGAATGTCCGACCATAATTGCTGAAAAATGTGTTAGAAAAGGTAAGAATGCCGGACCATATATCATCAAAAGCGGGAGAGGTTGTGTTCGGCTGCAAGTAGGTGTGAATGTCCAGCCATAATTACTCACAAACGGGTAAGAAAAGGTACTATTGCCAGACCATATATGATTAAAACAGGGAGCGGAGGTGGTTCAGCTGCAAGAAGGTTTGAATATCCGACTAAAGTTTGTAAAAAGCGGGTAAGACAAGGTGTGAATGCCCGACAATGTATGATCAAAAGAGGAGCGGAGGTTTTCGGCTGCAAGAAGGTGTGAATGTCCACCCATAATTACTGAAAAATGGGTAAGAAAAGGTGCGAAAGCCCAACCGCACATGATCATAAGTGGATGAGAAGGTGTTCGACTGCAAGTAGGTGTGAATGTAAGATCATAATTTGTAAAAAGCGGGTAAGAAAAGGTAAAAATGCCCAACCATAAATTATCAAAAGCGGCAGCAGAGTTTCGGCTGGTATTTATCAATGTCTAGATAGATTTCAACAAAGAACAACGTTGTACTTTGCAGTAAAAGAAAGTGCAAATCAAAAGTTTTAGGAATCCGAGAATAAGCTTATTTTCATGAGTTCTGCACGATTTCGGATTTTATGTATAAAATGAATTCCTTCACGCAAACTAAGTTAACACTGCTTTGTCCTTCATATGTACCCATTTCTACATATATTTCAAGCATAAACTTCCTCATACTACCCTGAATGAGAAAGAGCCACACTTGTGATTAAGCCATACGCCCCTTTTGAGGAGTTCTGCATGGTTTGGGATTTTATCTATAAAATTAATTCCTTCACTCAAACTAAGTTAAAACGGCTTTTACCTTCATATTTATCAATGTCTCGATAGATTTAAACAAAAAACAACGTTGTACTTTGCAATAAAAGAAAGAGCAAATCAAAAGTTTTAGGAATCCGAGAATAAGTTTATTTTCATGAGTTCTGCACGATTTCGGATTTTATGTATAAAATGAATTCATTCACTCAAACCAAGTTAAAACTGCTTTTTCCTTCATATTTATCAATGTCTAGATCGACTTCAACAAAGAACAACATTGTATTTTGCAGTAGAAGAAAGAGCAAAACTGAAGGATCAGGAATCCGAGAATAAGCTTCTTTTCATACGTTCTGCATGATTTGGGATTTTATGTATAAAATGAATTCCTTCACTCAAACTAAGTTAACACTGCTTTGTCCTTCATATGTACCCATTTCTACATATATTTCAAGCATAAACTTCCTCATACTACCCTGAATGAGAAAGAACCACACTTGTGATTAAGCCATACGCCCCTTTTGAGGAGTTCTGCATGATTTGGGATTTTATCTATAAAATCAATTCCTTCACTCAAACTATGTTAAAACGGCTTTTACCTTCATATTTATCAATGTCTCGATAGATTTAAACAAAAAAACAACGTTGTACTTTTGCAGTAAAAGAAAGAGCCAATCAAAAGTTTTAGGAATCCGAGAATAAGCTTATTTTCATGAGTTCTGCACGATTTCGGATTTTATGTATAAAATTAATTCATTCACTCAAACCAAGTTAAAACTGCTTTTTCCTTCATATTTATCAATGTCTAGATCTACTTCAACAAAGAACAACATTGTATTTTGCAGTAGAAGAAAGAGCAACACTGAAGGATCAGGAATCCGAGAATAAGCTTATTTTCTTATGGGCAAGTGGGAACTGCATTGTCCTTCATATTTATCAATGTGTAGATGGATTTCAACTTCTTCTACTGCAAAGTCCAATGTTTTTCTTTGTTGAAGTCGATCATTGATGAATATGGAAGGACAAAGCAGTTTTAACTTGGTTTGAGCAAAGCAATTCATTTTATAACAAAATCCGAAATCGTGCAGAACTCATGAAAGCAGGCTTATACTCGGATTCCTGAAACTTTAGATTTGCTCTTTCTTTTACTGCAAAGTACAACGTTGTTTTTTTGTTTAAATCTTTCTAGACATGGTGAATATGAAGGACAAATCAGTTTTAACATAGTTTGAGTGAAGTAATGCATTTTATAAGCAAAATCCTAAATCATGCAGAACTCACGAAAAGCTTTTTCTCGCTTTTCAATGCTTTTTACAAACCATTGTCGGACTTTCACACCTTCTTGCAGCCGAACACCACCTCTCCCGCTTTTGATGATGTATGGTCCAGTATTCTTACCTTTTCTAACACATTTTTCAGCAATTATGGTCGGACATTCACACCTTCTCACAGCTGGACACCTCCGCTCCCGCTTTTGATCATACAATGTCGGGACATCGCTCCTTGTCTTACCAGCTTTTTACAAACTTTAGTCGAACATTCACACCTTCTTGCAGCTGAACACCTCCGCTCCCGCTTTTGATGATGTATAGTCGGGCTTTCGAGCCTTTTCTTACCCGGTTTTTACAAATTATGGTTGGACATTCAGACCTTGCAGCCGAACACCTCCGCTCTCTCTTTTGATCATACATTGTCGGGCATTCGCACGTTGTCTTACCCGCTTTTTACAAACTATAGTCAGACATTCACACCTTGCAGCTGAACCTCCGCTCCCTGTTTTGATCATGTATGGTCTGGCAATACTACCTTTTCTTCCCCCGTTTGTGAGTAATTATGGCTGGACATTCACACCTACTTGCAGTCGAACAGCTCTGCTCCCGCTTTTGATTATGATTGGTTGGATATTCGAACCTTTTCTTAACTGCTTTTTACAAACCATGGTCGGACTTTCACACCTTCTTGTAGCCGAACAACTCCGCTCCCGCTATTGATTTTGTACAGTCGGGTATTTTAACCTTTTCTTACCCGCTTTTTACCAACTATGGGTGGACATTCACACCTTGCAGCTGAACACCTCCTATCCCACTTATGATCATGTGCGGTTTGATTTTCGAAAAGTTTCTTTCATGTTTTCTAGCAATTATTGATGGACATGTAGACCTTCTTGCAGCTGAACACCTCCGCTCCCGCTTTTGATCATACATTGTCAGGCATTCGCACCTTGTCTTACCCACTTTTTACAAACTTTAGTCGAACAGTCACACCTTTTTGCAGCCGAACACCACCTCTCCCGCTTTTGATGATGTATGGTCCAGCATTCTTACCTTTTCTAACACATTCTTCAGCAATTATGGTCGGACATTCACACCTACTCAGAGCCGAACACCTCCGCTCCCGCATTTGATGGTGTATAGTCGGGCATTCTCACCCTTTCTCATCAGCTTTTTACAAATTATGATCTGACATTCACACCTGCTTTTGATAATGTATTGTTAGGCATTCGCACCTTTTTTTTTACCCATTTTTCATGAATTATGGGTGGACATTCACACCTTCTTGCAGCCGAACACCTCCTCTCCCGCTTATGATCATGTGCGGTTTGATATTTGAAAATTTACTTTCTTGTTTTAAAGCAATTATTGATGGACATTCCAACCTTCTTTTTGATGGTGTATAGTCGGGCTTTCGAGCCTTTTCTTCCCGGTTTTTACAAACCTTGGTCGGACTTTCACACCTTCTTGTAGCCGAACAACTCCACTCCCGCTAGTAATTGTGTACAGTCGGGTATTTTAACCTTTTCTTACCCGCTTTTTACCAACTATGGTCGGACATTCACACCGTCTTACAGCGGAACACCTCTGCTCCTGCTTTTGATGGTGTATAGTCGGGCATTCGAACCTTTTCTTACCCGCTTTTTACAAACTATGGCGGGACATTCAAACCTTCTTGTATCCGAAAACCTCCGCTCTCTCTTTTGATCATACATTGTCGGACATTCGAACCTTTTCTTACCCGCTTTTTACAAACCATGGTCGGACTTTCACATCTTCTTGTAGCCGAACACATCCGCTCCCGCTATTGATTGTGTACAGTCGGGTATTTTAACCTTTTCTTACCCGCTTTTTACCAAGTATGGTCGTACATTCACACCTTCGTACAGCGGAACACCTCCGCTCCCTCTTTTGATGGTGTATGTTCGGGCATTCAAACCTTTTCTTACCCGCTTTTTCCAAACTTTGCTCGGCTATTCACAGCTTCCTCTCCACCATACTTGTATGGTGGGATATTCACACCCACTTGCATCCGAAGACCTCCGCCCCAAATTTTGTTGATATTTAGTCGGACATTCGCACCTTACCCGCTTTTGGCAAACTATGGCCTTCTTGCAGCCAAACACCTCTGATCTTGCTTTTGATGATGTAAGGTTGGGCATTCAGACCTTGCTTCACCTGCTTTTCACCAAATATAGTCGGACATTCACACCTTCTTGCAGCCGAACACTTCCGCTCCACCTTTTAGTGTTCTATCACACCTTTTTTTTCACCGCGTTTTATACATTATGGTTGGAAATTTTCAACCACTCTCATCCGAAGACCTCTCCTCCCGCTTTTGTTAATATATTTGAACTTTAGTTTCACATTCAAACCTTCTTGCAGCTGAACCACCTCCGCTCCCTGTTTTGATCATATATGGTCTGGCTACTACCTTTTCTTACCCGTTTGTGAGTAATTATGGCTGGACATTCACACCTTTTTGCAGCCGAACACCACCTCTCCCGCTTTTGATGATGTATGGTCCAGCATTCTTACCTTTTCTAACACATTCTTCAGCAATTATGGTCGGACATTCACACCTACTCAGAGCCGAACACCTCCGCTCCCGCATTTGATGGTGTATAGTCGGGCATTCTCACCCTTTCTCATCAGCTTTTTACAAATTATGATCTGACATTCACACCTGCTTTTGATAATGTATTGTTAGGCATTCGCACCTTTTTTTTTACCCATTTTTCATGAATTATGGGTGGACATTCACACCTTCTTGCAGCCGAACACCTCCTCTCCCGCTTATGATCATGTGCGGTTTGATATTCGAAAATTTACTTTCTTGTTTTAAAGCAATTATTGATGGACATTCAAACCTTCTTTTTGATGGTGTATAGTCGGGCTTTCCAGCCTTTTCTTCCCGGTTTTTACAAACCTTGGTCGGACTTTCACACCTTCTTGTAGCCGAACAACTCCGCTCCCGCTATTAATTGTGTACAGTCGGGTATTTTAACCTTTTCTTACCCGCTTTTTACCAACTATGGTCGCACATTCACACCGTCTTACAGCGGAACACCTCTGCTCCTGCTTTTGATGGTGTATAGTCGGGCATTCGAACCTTTTCTTACCCGCTTTTTACAAACTATGGCGGGACATTCAAACCTTCTTGTATCCGAAAACCTCCGCTCTCTCTTTTGATCATACATTGTCGGGCATTCGCACCTTTTCTTACCCGCTTTTTACAAACCATGGTCGGACTTTCACATCTTCTTGTAGCCGAACACATCCGCTCCCGCTATTGATTGTGTACAGTCGGGTATTTTAACCTTTTCTTACCCGCTTTTTACCAAGTATGGTCGGACATTCACACCTTCGTACAGCGGAACACCTCCGCTCCCTCTTTTGATGGTGTATGTTCGGGCATTCAAACCTTTTCTTACCCGCTTTTTCCAAACTTTGCTCGGCTATTCACAGCTTCCTCTCCACCATACTTGTATGGTGGGATATTCACACCCACTTCCATCCGAAGACCTCCGCCCCAAATTTTGTTAATACTTAGTCGGACATTCGCACCTTACCCGCTTTTGGAAAACTATGGCCTTCTTGCAGCCAAACACCTCTGATCTTGCTTTTGATGATGTAAGGTTGGGCATTCAGACCTTGCTTCACCTGCTTTTCACCAAATATAGTCGGACATTCACACCTTCTTGCAGCCGAACACTTCCGCTCCACCTTTTAGTGTTCTATCACACCTTTTTTTCACCGCATTTTACACATTATGGTCGGAAATTTTCAACCACTCTCATCCGAAGACCTCTCCTCCCGCTTTTGTTAATATATTTGAACTTTAGTCAGACATTCAAACCTTCTTGCAGCTGAACCACCTCCGCTCCCTGTTTTGATCATATATGGTCTGGCAATACTACCTTTTCTTACCCGTTTGTGAGTAATTATGGCTGGACATTCACACCTATTTGCAGCCGAACACAACCTCTCTCGCTTTTGATTATCTATGGACCGGCATTCTTACCTTTTCTAACACATTTTTCAGCAATTATGGTTGGAGATTCACACCTACTCACAGCCGAACAACTCCGCTCCCGCATTTGATGGTGTATAGTCGGGCATTCTCACCCTTTCTCATCAGCTTTTTGCAAATTATGATCTGACATTCACACCTACTTGCAGTCGAACAGCTCTGCTCCCGCTTTTGATTATGTTTGGTTGGATATTCGAACCTTTTCTTAACTTCTTTTTACATATTTTGGTTGGACGTTCACACCTTCTTGTAGCCGAACACTTCCACTCCTGCTTTTGATGATGTATGGTTGGGCATTCACACCTTTTTTTTGCCCATTTTTCAGGAATTATGGGTGGACATTCACACCTTGCAGCTGAACACCTCCTATCCCACTTATGATCATGTGCGGTTTGATTTTCGAAAAGTTTCTTTCATGTTTTCTAGCAATTATTGATGGACATGTAGACCTTCTTGCAGCTGAACACCTCCGCTCCCGCTTTAGATCATACATTGTCAGGCATTCGCACCTTGTCTTACCCACTTTTTACAAACTTTAGTCGAACAGTCACACCTTTTTGCAGCCGAACACCACCTCTCCCGCTTTTGATGATGTATGGTCCAGCATTCTTACCTTTTCTAACACATTCTTCAGCAATTATGGTCGGACATTCACACCTACTCAGAGCCGAACACCTCCGCTCCCGCATTTGATGGTGTATAGTCGGGCATTCTCACCCTTTCTCATCAGCTTTTTACAAATTATGATCTGACATTCACACCTGCTTTTGATAATGTATTGTTAGGCATTCGCACCTTTTTTTTACCCATTTTTCATGAATTATGGGTGGACATTCACACCTTCTTGCAGCCGAACACCTCCTCTCCCGCTTATGATCATGTGCGGTTTGATATTCGAAAATTTACTTTCTTGTTTTAAAGCAATTATTGATGGACATTCAAACCTTCTTTTTGATGGTGTATAGTCGGGCTTTCGAGCCTTTTCTTCCCGGTTTTTACAAACCATGGTCGGACTTTCACACCTTGTAGCCGAACAACTCCGCTCTCGCTATTGATTGTGTACAGTCGGGTATTTTAACCTTTTCTTACCCGCTTTTTACCAACTATGGTCAGACATTCACACCGTCTAACAGCGGAACACCTCTGCTCCCGCTTTTGATGGTGTATAGTCGGGCATTCGAACCTTTTCTTACCCGCTTTTTACAAACTATGGTGGGACATTCAAACCTTCTTGTATCGGAAGACCTCCGCTCTCTCTTTTGATCATACATTGTCGGACATTCGCACCTTTTCTTACCCGCTTTTTACAAACCATGGTCGGACTTTCACATCTTCTTGTAGCCGAACACATACGCTCCCACTATTGATTGTGTACAGTCGGGTATTTTAACCTTTTCTTACCCGCTTTTTACCAACTATGGTCGGACATTCACACCTTCGTACAGCGGAACACATCTGCTCCCTCTTTTGATGGTGTATGTTCGGGCATTCAAACCTTTTCTTACCCGCTTTTTCCAAACTATGGTCGGCTATTCACAGCTTCTTCTCCACCATACTTGTATGGTGGAATATTCACACCCACTTGCATCCGAAGACCTCCGCCCCAAATTTTGTTGATATTTAGTCGGACATTCGCACCTTACCCGCTTTTGGAAAACTATGGCCTTCTTGCAGCCAAACACCTCTGATCTCGCTTTTGATGATGTAAGGTTTTAGTGGTAGCTTTTAGTGTTCTATGAGGCATTCACATATTTTTTTTCACCGTATTTTATAGATTATGGTTGGAAATTCTCACCCACTCTCATCCGAAGACCTCTCCTCCCGCTTTTGTTAATATATAGTCGGGCATTCGAACCTTTTCTTACCCGCTTTTTACAAATTATAGTCGAACATTCACACCTACTTGCAGCTGAATACTTCCGCTCCACCTTTTAGGTATGTATGGTTGGCATTTGCACCTCTTTTTATACTGATTGCTGAAGATTAAGTTGTACTTTCTCAAACTACAACATTTTTTTATTTGTTGAAACTTCATTTGAAGTGGATAAATAAGGAGGACAAACAGTTTTAATTCAGGCTGATAGAAGGAATTAATTTTATAGCAAAATCTGTACTTCGTCATATGTCGAGAGATGCTTATTGCTGAAGAAGTTCTTTCTCATTCTACAAAGTACAACGTTGTTTATCGTTGAAACTTGATTAGACATGAATAAATATGAAGGACAAAGCAGTCTTAACTTGGTTTGAGTTAAGGAATTCGTTTTATAGGAGAATCCGAATTCGTGCATAACTCATAAAATAGAGCTTATTTTCGGATTCCTGAAGAATGAGTCTGGTTCTTTCTCATAATACAAAGTTTGTTGTTTATTGTTGAAACTTCATCAGAAGTGAAGAAATAAATGAATGCCTATCAACAAATGTGGGATCTAAACTCTAGTGCTTCCTCTAAAATAATTTCCTTTCTCAATTTAGAAATGTGTGTGTGTAAGTCACAACACCCGTGACACCAAAACGGCTTTCTTTTCTCTACACTCTGCACTATGAGCACACACACCAAATCAGAAAGGCTTTTTTCTCTCTTTTCTACATTATGGACTATGGGGACACAAAACCGCTCTCTCTCTTTTTTTTTTTTATCGTGTGCCAGGGCGTTGTCTCATGTATTAGATTATGCTTAAGATACGAATGGGTTTATCAGTCACATCAGAATCCATACATACTGATCCTCCCGTAATAAAATGGTCGGATCTTATCAAACACACTTTGTTTCTTGTGACAATCAAGTCAGCGAAACAGCGTATACACGTCAAGACACTGAATCAAGTTTGCCACAAGAACTCATAAGTTTGGCAGTATTGCTCTGCCATCAGCAATGATACACCCATTTTATTTTCGTGAGACATGTGCAAGCACCTGTTCATCTACTGTTCTCTCACTATGAATTAGTGATCTATTATCAATAAGGATACTTCTACAACTACTATCAAAGTATGTCCGGACTTCTTATGTTGTCAGTTGCTATATATGAATAAGTGGGTAGCTACTGACAAGCATTAAGCATGTCACACAGCCCAAACATATAACATTTCAGGACACACCACACAGTTAACAACCACAGTGAAGCGTGTCAAAGCCCAAACATGTAACATTCAACAGGACACTTACACAACACATTCAAATCAAACAGTCAGACAACATACAAGAACATATACCCCAGCCGGCATTGCTCCCTGCCTATTTTCGTACAGCACACTATGTGTGCGCACACCTTTATTCACAAACTCTTCAACTTATACTCTTTTACCGAAGCTGCTACAGCTCGATTGGCCGAATACCCTTTGATCCTATTTCGGTGAATTTGACATCTGCCTTACATATAACAGATTAGCGGTTTAGCAGTTTTAATTTAGTTTGAGTGAAGGAATTCATTTTATAGCAAAATCCGAAATCGTGAAGAACTCATGAAAGTAAGCTTATTCTCGGATTCCTGAAACTTTAGATTTGCTCTTTCTTTTACTGCAAAGTACAACGTTGTTTTTTTTGTTTAAATCTTTCTAGACATGGTAAATATGAACGACAAAGCAGTTTTCACATAGTTTGAGTGAAGGAATTCATTTTATAGATAAAATCCCAAGAGTCTGCTGAGAAAAGAGAGTGAATGCGAAGTAGACTTTAACACGGCTATGGGAGCGAGCCGAGTGTGGGCTAACCAGGAGAATTGCTTGAAAGAAACGCGACCCCGAATGAGCGGTCAGAACAAAGCCTCAATACGGGATTCTCGTGGTGTTTTTGTTGCTGCCTTGTCTTTTGCACAGAGTAAAAGACAAGGCAGCCATCGAATAGGGCCCGATTGTTCCTACTTGGTCAGCCGAGGAGCAAGGGGGGGGGGAGCAAGCGTCTCAACCAAGCAAAGCTCACCATGGGGAAGGTGGCTATGCCAACAAGCCTGATGCCCTGCTCCCACAGTGACGGATAATCGTACTCTGGTTTCTCTTCATAACGTACAAGTCTTTCGCCTTTTACTAAAGATTTCTGTGGAGAGCAGCACTAATGAGTTGTTTCTATTATTGGCAGGCTTTACCTTTGCGGGTGAAGCCCTTTCTGTCTGTGCAAAAGAAATCTTGTTACTGTGCAGAGTGACTTCTCTGAGTAGAGTCGCCTTACTTGTTGCGACTGTGCCGATGTTCGAAGCTGGAGTGCAAAGTTGTTGCTTGAATGGTGCTTGCTGGAGCGTGCGGGAGTGCAAAGTTATACCATTTAAAAGGGCTGAAGAGTGCTCAGTGCAGCGGGTGGGCGACACTCTGGCCACCTTGAAAACCGAGGTTACATCCACTACCAGGGGCAGCCCAAGTTCTGCCGCAAGTGTGGTGAGCATGGGCACCTGGTTGAGGCTTGTACCAAGGTGTTATGTGGGAAGAGCAGAGAAATTGGGCAAACTTTTGGAGAGTGTCCAAATGGCAAGAAATGTAATCTCTGTGGAGAATTAAATCACCTCTTCAGAGATTGCCCTAAATCTTTTGCCAACAAATTAAAGACGGTAAAGCCACAGTCAAGCCAACAAAGAGAAGGACCAAAGGTGGCAGTTGGTGAACAAAGTGAAGAGGTTGACCCAATAAATTCAAACTTCCCGCCAAAAGCTTGGATTGGAAGTGAGGAGCAAAAAGGGGAGGGGCCTGTAGACGCCTCACCACTCAGTGTTGAAGTCTGTGAGAATTCACAGGCAGAGGGTGGATCTACGCTAAATGAGGAGGAAGAGCAGACAGGTGAGTCTAGTGAAGATACTCACCTCCCCGAAGGTCAACAGAAGGTCAATTTGTTGATAGGCATTCATTTATTTCTTCACTTCTGATGAAGTTTCAACAATAAACAACAAACTTTGTATTATGAGAAAGAACCAGAATCATTCTTCAGGAATCCGAAAATAAGGTCTATTTTATGAGTTATGCACGAATTCGGATTCTCCTATAAAACGAATTTCTTAACTCAAACCAAGTTAAGACTGCTTTGTCCTTCATATTTATTCATGTCTAATCAAGTTTCAACGATAAACAACGTTGTACTTTGTAGAATGAGAAAGAACTTCTTCAGCAATAAGCATCTCTCGACATATGACGAAGTACAGATTTTGCTATAAAATTAATTCCTTCTATCAGCCTGACTTAAAACTGTTTGTCCTCCTTATTTATCCACTTCAAATCAAGTTTCAACAAATAAAAAAATGTTGTAGTTTGACAAAGTACAACTTAATCTTCAGCAATCAGTATAAAAAGAGGTGCAAATGCCAACCATACATACCTAAAAGGTGGAGCGGAAGTATTCAGCTGCAAGTAGGTGTGAATGTTCGACTATAATTTGTAAAAAGCGGGTAAGAAGGTTTGAATGCCCGACTATATATTAACAAAAGCGGGAGGAGAGGTCTTCGGATGAGAGTGGGTGAGAATTTCCAACCATAATCTATAAAATACGGTGAAAAAAAATATGTGAATGCCTCATAGAACACTAAAAGCGGAAGTATTTGGCTGCAAGAAGGTGTGAATGTCCGACTATATTTGGTGAAAAGCAGGTGAAGCAAGGTCTGAATGCCCAACCTTACATAATCAAAAGCGAGATCAGAGGTGTTTGGCTGCAAGAAGGCCATAGTTTTCCAAAAGCGGGTAAGGTGCGAATGTCCGACTAAATATCAACAAAATTTGGGGCGGAGGTCTTCGGATGCAAGTGGGTGTGAATATTCCACCATACAAGTATGGTGGAGAGGAAGCTGTGAATAGCCGACCATAGTTTGGAAAAAGCGGGTAAGAAAAGGTTTGAATGCCCGAACATACACCATCAAAAGAGGGAGCGGAGGTGTTCCGCTGTACGAAGGTGTGAATGTCCGACCATAGTTGGTAAAAAGCGGGTAAGAAAAGGTTAAAATACCCGACTGTACACAATCAATAGCGGGAGCGGATGTGTTCGGCTACAAGAAGATGTGAAAGTCCGACCATGGTTTGTAAAAAGCGGGTAAGAAAAGGTGCGAATGTCCGACAATGTATGATCAAAAGAGAGAGCGGAGGTTTTCGGATACAAGAAGGTTTGAATGTCCCACCATAGTTTGTAAAAAGCGGGTAAGAAAAGGTTCGAATGCCCGACTATACACCATCAAAAAGAAGGTTTGAATGTCCATCAATAATTGCTTTAAAACAAGAAAGTAAATTTTCGAATATCAAACCGCACATGATCATAAGCGGGAGAGGAGGTGTTTGGCTGCAAGAAGGTGTGAATGTCCACCCATAATTCATGAAAAATGGGTAAAAAGAAGGTGCGAATGCCTAACAATACATTATCAAAAGCAGGTGTGAATGTCAGATCATAATTTGTAAAAAGCTGATGAGAAAGGGTGAGAATGCCCGACTATACACCATCAAATGCGGGAGCGGAGGTGTTCGGCTCTGAGTAGGTGTGAATGTCCGACCATAATTGCTGAAGAATGTGTTAGAAAAGGTAAGAATGCTGGACCATACATCATCAAAAGTGGGAGAGGTGGTGTTCGGCTGCAAAAAGGTGTGACTGTTCGACTAAAGTTTGTAAAAAAGTGGGTAAGACAAGGTGCGAATGCCTGACAATGTATGATCAAAAGCGGGAGCGGAGGTGTTCAGCTGCAAGAAGATCTACATGTCCATCAATAATTGCTAGAAAACATGAAAGAAACTTTTCGAAAATCAAACCGCACATGATCATAAGTGGGATAGAAGGTGTTCAGCTGCAAGGTGTGAATGTCCACCCATAATTCCTGAAAAATTGGCAAAAAAAAGGTGTGAATGCCCAACCATACATCATCAAAAGCAGGAGTGGAAGTGTTCGGCTACAAGAAGGTGTGAACGTCCAACCAAAATATGTAAAAAGAAGTTAAGAAAAGGTTCGAATATCCAACCAAACATAATCAAAAGCGGGAGCAGAGCTGTTCGACTGCAAGTAGGTGTGAATGTCAGATCATAATTTGCAAAAAGCTGATGAGAAAGGGTGAGAATGCCCGACTATACATCATCAAATGCGGGAGCGGAGTTGTTCGGCTGTGAGTAGGTGTGAATCTCCGACCATAATTGCTGAAAAATGTGTTAGAAAAGGTAAGAATGCTGGACCATACATCATCAAAAGTGGGAGAGGTGGTGTTCAGCTGCAAGTAGGTGTGAATGTCCAGCCATAATTACTCTCAAACGGGTAAGAAAAGGTAGTATTGCCAGACCATATATGATCAAAACAGGGAGCGGAGGTGGTTCAGCTGCAAGAAGGTTTGAATGTCAAACTAAAGTTCAAATATATTAACAAAAGCGGGAGGAGAGGTCTTCAGATGAAAGTGGTTGAAAATGTCCAACCATAATGTATAAAATGCGGTGAAAAAAAAGGTGTGATAGAACACTAAAAGGTGGAGCGGAAGTGTTCGGCTGCAAGAAGGTGTGAATGTCCGACTATATTTGGTGAAAAGCAGGTGAAGCAAGGTCTGAATGCCCAACCTTACATCATAAAAAGCAAGATCAGAGTTGTTTGGCTGCAAGAAGGCCATAGTTTGCCAAATGCGGGTAAGGTGCGAATGTCCGACTAAATATCAACAAAATTTGGGGCGGAGGTTTTCGGATGCAAGTGGGTGTGAATATCCCATCATACAAGTATGGTGGAGAGGAAGGTGTGAATAGCCGACCATAGTTTGGAAAAAGCGGGTAAGAAAAGGTTTGAATGCCCGAACATACACCATCAAAAGAGGGAGCGGAGGTGTTCTGCTGTACGAAGGTGTGAATGTCCGACCATACTTGGTAAAAAGCGGGTAAGAAAAGGTTAAAATACCCGACTGTACACAATCAATAGCGGGAGCGGATGTGTTCGGCTACAAGAAGGTGTGACAGTCCGACCATGGTTTGTAAAAAGCGGGTAGGAAAAGGTGCGAATGTCCAACAATGTATGATCAAAAGAGAGAGCGGAGGTTTTCGGATACACGAAGGTTTGAATGTCCTACCATAGTTTGTAAATAGCGGGTAAGAAAAGGTTCGAATGCCCGAATATACACCATAAAAAGCGGGAGCGGAGGTGTTCCGCTGTAAGACGGTGTGAATGTCCGACCATAGTTGGTAAAAAGCGGGTAAGAAAAGGTTAAAATACCCGACTGTACAAAATCAATAGCGGGAGCGGAGTTGTTCGGCTACAAGAAGGTGTGAAAGTCCGACCATGGTTTGTAAAAAGCAGTTAAGAAAAGGTTCGAATATCCAACCAAACATAATCAAAAGCGGGAGCAGAGCAGTTCGACTGCAAGTAGGTGTGAATGTCCAGCCATAATTACTCACAAACGGGGGAAGAAAAGGTAGTATTGCCATACCATACATGATCAAAACAGGGAGCGGAGGTTCAGCTGCAAGGTGTGAATGTCTGACTATAGTTTGTAAAAAGCGGGTAAGACAAGGTGCGAATGCCCAACAATGTATGATCAAAAGAGAGAGCGGAGGTGTTTGGCTGCAAGGTCTGAATGTCCAACCATAATTTGTAAAAACCGGGTAAGAAAAGGCTCGAAAGCCCGACTATACATCATCAAAAGCGGGAGCGGAGGTGTTCAGCTGCAAGAAGGTGTGAATGTTCGACTAAAGTTTGTAAAAAGCTGGTAAGACAAGGAGCGATGTCCCGACATTGTATGATCAAAAGCGGGAGCGGAGGTGTCCAGCTGTGAGTAGGTGTGAATGTCCGACCATAATTGCTGAAAAATGTGTTAGAAAAGGTAAGAATACTGGACCATACATCTTCAAAAGCGGGAGAGGTGGTGTTCGGCTGCAAGAAGGTGTGAAAGTCCAACAATGGTTTGTAAAAAGTGGGTAAAAAAAGGTTCGAATGCCCGAATATACATCATCAAAAGCGGAAGCGGAGGTGTTCGAATGCAAGAAGGTGTGAACGTCCGACCAAAGTTTGTAAAAAGCAGTGAAAAGCGAGAAAAAGCATTTCGTGAGTTCTGCATGATTTGGGATTTTGCTTATAAAATGCATTACTTCACTCAAACTATGTTAAAACTGATTTGTCCTTCATATTTACCATGTCTAGAAATATTTAAACAAAAAAACAACGTTGTACTTTGCAGTAAAAGAAAGAGCCATTCTAAAGTTTCAGGAATCCGAGTATAAGCCTGCTTTCATGAGTTCTGCACGATTTCGGATTTTGCTATAAAATTAATTGCTTTGCTCAAACCAAGTTAAAACTGCTTTGTCCTTCCATATTCATCAATGTCTAGATCGACTTCAACAAAGAAAAACATTGGACTTTGCAGTAGAAGAAGTTGAAATCCATCTACACATTGATAAATATGAAGGACAAAGCAGTTCCCACTTGCCCATCAGAAAATAAGCTTATTCTCGGATTCCTGATCCTACAGTGTTGCTCTTTCTTCTACTGCAAAATACAATGTTGTTCTTTGTTGAAGTCGATCTAGACATTGATAAATATGAAGGTAAAAGCAGTTTTAACTTGGTTTGAGTGAATGAATTCATTTTATACATAAAATCCGAAATCGTGCAGAACTCATGAAAATAAGCTTATTCTCGGATTCCTAAAACTTTTGATTGGCTCTTTCTTTTACTGCAAAGTACAACGTTGTTTTCTTGTTTAAATCTATCGAGACATTGATAAATATGAAGGTAAAAGCCGTTTTAACATAGTTTGAGTGAAGGAATTGATTTTATAGATAAAATCCCAAATCATGCAGAACTCCTCAAAAGGGGCGTATGGCTTAATCACAAGTGTGGTTCTTTCTCATTCAGGGTAGTATGAGGAAGTTTATGCTTGAAATATATGTAGAAATGGGTACATATGAAGGACAAAGCAGTGTTAACTTAGTTTGAGTGAAGGAATTCATTTTATACATAAAATCCCAAATCACGCAGAACGTATGAAAAGAAGCTTATTCTTGGATTCCTGATCCTTCAGTTTTGCTCTTTCTTCTACTGCAAAATACAATGTTGTTCTTTGTTGAAGTCGATCTAGACATTGATAAATATGAAGGAAAAAGCAGTTTTAACTTGGTTTGAGTGAATGAATTCATTTTATACATAAAATCCGAAATCGTGCAGAACTCATGAAAATAAGCTTATTCTCGGATTCCTAAAACTTTTGATTTGCTCTTTCTTTTATTGCAAAGTACAACGTTGTTTTTTTGTTTAAATCTATCGAGACATTGATAAATATGAAGGTAAAAGCCGTTTTAACATAGTTTGAGTGAAGGAATTGATTTTATAGATAAAATCCCAAATCATGCAGAACTCCTCAAAAGGGGCGTATGGCTTAATCACAAGTGTGGTTCTTTCTCATTCAGGGTAGTATGAGGAAGTTTATGCTTGAAATATATGTAGAAATGGGTACATATGAAGGACAAAGCAGTGTTAACTTAGTTTGAGTGAAGGAATTCATTTTATACATAAAATCCCAAATCATGCAGAACGTATGAAAAGAAGCTTATTCTTGGATTCCTGATCCTTCAGTTTTGCTCTTTCTTCTACTGCAAAATACAATGTTGTTCTTTGTTGAAGTCGATCTAGACATTGATAAATATGAAGGAAAAAGCAGTTTTAACTTGGTTTGAGTGAATGAATTCATTTTATACATAAAATCCGAAATCGTGCAGAACTCATGAAAATAAGCTTATTCTCGGATTCCTAAAACTTTTGATTTGCTCTTTCTTTTATTGCAAAGTACAACGTTGTTTTTTTGTTTAAATCTATCGAGACATTGATAAATATGAAGGTAAAAGCCGTTTTAACATAGTTTGAGTGAAGGAATTAATTTTATAGATAAAATCCCAAATCATGCAGAACTCCTCAAAAGGGAGGTATGGCTTAATCACAAGTGTGGCTCTTTCTCATTCGGGGTAATATGAGGAAGTTTATGCTTGAAATATATGTAGAAATGGGTACATATGAAGGACAAAGCAGTGTTAACTTAGTTTGCGTGAAGAAATTAATTTTATACATAAAATCCGAAATCGTGCAGAACTCATGAAAATAAGCTTATTCTCGGATTCCTAAAACTTTTGATTTGCACTTTCTTTTACTGCAAAGTACAACGTTGTTTTTTGTTGAAATCTATCTAGACATTGATAAATACCAGCCGAAACTCTGCTGCCGCTTTTGATAATTTATGGTTGGGCATTCTTACCTTTTCTTACCCGCTTTTTACAAATTATGATCTTACATTCACACCTACTTGCAGTCGAACACCTTCTCATCCACTTATGATCATGTGCGGTTGGGCTTTCGCACCTTTTCTTACCCATTTTTCAGTAATTATGGGTGGACATTCAGACCTTCTTGCAGCCGAAAACCTCCGCTCTTCTTTTGATCATACATTGTCCGGCATTCACACCTTGTCTTACCCGCTTTTTACAAACTTTAGTCGGACATTCAAACCTTCTTGCAGCTGAACCACCTCCGCTCCCTGTTTTGATCATATATGGTCTGGCAATAGTACCTTTTCTTACCCGTTTGTGAGTAATTATGGCTGGACATTCACACCTTCTTGCAGCCGAACACAACCTCTCCCGCTTTTGATGATATATGGTCCGGCATTCTTACCTTTTCTAACACATTTTTCAGCAATTATGGTCAGACATTCACACCTACTCACAGACGAACACCTCCGCTCCCACATTTGACAGTGTATAGTCGGGCATTCTCACCCTTTCTCATCAGCTTTTTGCAAATTATGATCTGATATTCACACCTACTTGCAGTCGAACAGCTCTGCTCCCGCTTTTGATTATGTTTGGTTGGATATTCTAACATTTTCTTAATGCTTTTTACAAACTTTGGTCGGACGTTCACACCGTCTTGCAGCCGAACACCTCCGCTTCCGCTTTTGATGGTGTATAGTCGGGCATTCGAGCCTTTTCTTACCCACCTATTACTTACTATGGTTGGACATTCAAACCTTGTTGTAGCCGAACACATCCGCTCCTGCTTTTGATGATGTATGATTTGGCATTCGCACCTTTTCTTACCCATTTTTCAGTAATTATTGGTCGGACATTCACACCTTCTTGCAGCTGAACACATCCTCTCCCGCTTATGATCATGTGCAGTTTGATATTCGAAAATTTTCTTTCATGTTTTCTAGCAATTTTTGATGGACTTTCAGACCGTCTTGAAGCTGAACACCGTCTTGAAGCTGAACACCTCCGCTCCCACTTTTGATGGTGTATAGTCGGGCTTTCGAGCCTTTTCTTCCCCGATTTTTACAAATTATGGTTGGACATTCAGACCTTGCAGCCGAAAACCTCCGCTCCCTCTTTTGATCATACATTGTCGGGCATTCGCCCCTTGTCTTACACGGTTTTTACAAACTTTAGTCAGACATTCACATCTTGCAGCTGAACCACCTCCATTCCCTGTTTTGATAATGTGTGGTCTGGAAATACTACCTTTTCTTCCCCCATTTGTGAGTAATTATGGCTGGACATTCACACCTACTAGCAGCCGAAAAACCACCTCTCCCGCTTTTGATGATGTATTGTCCGGCATTCTAGTCTTTTCTATCACATTTTTCAGCAATTATGATCTGACATTCACACCTACTTGCAGTCGAACAGCTCTGCTCCCGCTTTTGATTATGTTCGGTTGGATATTCAAACCTTTTCTTAACTGCTTTTTACAAACTATGGTCGGACGTTCACACCTTCTTGCAGCCGAACACCCCCGCTTCCGCTTTTGATGGTATATATTCGGGTATTCGAACCTTCTCTTACCCGCTTTTTACAAACCATGGTTGGACATTCGCATCTTTTCCTACCCATTTTTCAGTAATTATGGGTGGATATTCACATCTTCTTGCAGCTGAACACCTCCTCTCCCGCTAATGATCATGTAAGGTTTGATATTCGAAAATTTTCTTTCATGTTTTAATGCAATTATTAATGGACATTCACACCTACTTGCAGCCGAACACCACCTCTCCCGTTTTTGATTATGTATGGTTGGATATTCGAACCTTTTCTTAACTGCTTTTTACAAACTTTGGTTGGACGTTCACACCTTCTTGTAGCCGAACACATGCACTCCTGCTTTTGATGATGTATGGTTGGGCGTTCGCACCTTTTTTTTACCCATTTTCAGGTATTATGGGTGGACATTCACACCTTCTTGCAGCTGAACACCTCCTCTCCCACTTATGATCATGTGTGGTTTGATTTTCGAAAATTTTCTTTCATGTTTTCTAGCAATTATTGATGGACATTTAGACCTTCTTGCAGCTGAACACCACCTCTCCCGATTTTGATTATGTATGGACCGGCATTTTTACCTTTTCTAACACATTTTTCAGCAATCATAGTTGGAGATTCACACCTACTCACAGCCGAACAACTCCGCTACCGCATTTGATGGTGTATAGTCGGGCATTCTCACCCTTTCTCATCAGCTTTTTGCAAATTATGATCTGACATTCACACCTACTTGCAGTCGAACAGCTCTGCTCCCGCTTTTGATTATGTATGGTTGGATATTCGAACCTTTTCTTAACTGCTTTTTACAAACTTTGGTTGGACGTTCACACCTTCTTGTAGCCGAACACATGCACTCCTGCTTTTGATGATGTATGGTTGGGCATTCGCACCTTTTTTTTACCCATTTTTCAGGTATTATGGGTGGACATTCACACCTTCTTGCAGCTGAACACCTCCTCTCCCACTTATGATCATGTGTGGTTTGATTTTCGAAAATTTTCTTTCATGTTTTCTAGCAATTATTGATGGACATTTAGACCTTCTTGCAGCTGAACACCACCTCTCCCGATTTTGATGATGTATGGACCGGCATTTTTACCTTTTCTAACACATTTTTCAGCAATTATGGTTGGAGATTCACACCTACTCACAGCCGAACAACTCCGCTACCGCATTTGATAGTGTATAGTCGGGCATTCTCACCCTTTCTCATCAGCTTTTTGCAAATTATGATCTGACATTCACACCTACTTCCAGTCGAACAGCTCTGCTCCCGCTTTTGATTACGTTTGGTTAGATATTCGAACCTTTTCTTAACTGCTTTTTACAAACTTTGGTCGGACGTTCACAATATCTTGCAGCCGAACACCTCCGATTCCGCTTTTGATGGTGTATATTCGGGCATACGAACCTTTTCTTACCCGCTTTTTACAAACCAAGGTCGGACTTTCATACCTTCTCTTAGCTGAACAACTCCGCTCCCTCTTTTGATTGTGTACAGTCGGGTAATTTAACCTTTTCTTACCCGCTTTTTACCATCTATGGTCGGACATTCACACCGTCTTACAGCAGAACACCTCCGCTCCCTGTTTTGATGATGTATGGTTAGGCATTCGCACCTTTTCTTACCCATTTTTCAGTAATTATGGGTAGACATTCACACCTTCTTGCAGCTGAACACCTCCTCTCCCGCTTATGATCATGTGCAGTTTGATATTCGAAAATTTTCTTTCATGTTTTCTAGCAATTATTGATGGACATTCAGACCGTCTTGCAGCTGAACACCTCCGCTCCCACTTTTGATGGTGTATAGTCGGGCTTTCGAGCCTTTTCTTCCCCGGTTTTTACAAATTATGGTTGGACATTCAGACCTTGCAGCCGAAAACCTCCACTCCCTCTTTTGATCATACATTGTCGGGCATTCGCACCTTTTCTTACCCGCTTTTTACAAACCATGGTCGGACTTTCACACCTTTTAGTAGCCGAACAACTTCGCTCCCACTATTGATTGTGTACAGTCGGGTATTTTAACCTTTTCTTACCCGCTTTTTACCAACTATGGTTGGACATTCACACCTTCTTACAGCAGAACACCTCCGCTCCCTGTTTTGATTATGTATGGTTTGACATTCGCACCTTCTCTCACCCGCCTTTTACTATGGTCGGCCATTCACAGCTTCCTCTCCACCATACTTGTATGGTGGGATATTCACACCCACTTGCATCCGAAGACCTCCGCCCCCACTTTTGTTGATATTTAGTCGGTCATTCGCACCTTACCCGCTTTTGGCAAACTATGGCCTTCTTGCAGCCAAACACCTCTGATCTCGCTTTTGATGATGTAAGGTTGGGCATTCAGACCTTGCTTCACCTGCTTTTCACCAAATATAGTCGGACATTCACACCCACTTGCATTCGAAGACCTCCGCCCCAAATTTTGTTGATATTTAGTCGGTCATTCGCACCTTACCCGCTTTTGGCAAACTATGGCCTTCTTGCAGCCAAACACCTCTGATCTCGCTTTTGATGATGTAAGGTTGGGCATTCAGACCTTGCTTCACCTGCTTTTCACCAAATATAGTCGGACATTCACACCTTCTTGCAGCCGAACACTTCCGCTTTTAGTGTTCTATGAGGCATTCACATATTTTTTTTCACCATATTTTATAGATTATGGTTGGAAATTCTAACCCACTCTCATCCGAAGACCTCTCCTCCCGCTTTTGTTAATATATAGTCGGGCATTCGAACATTTTCTTACCCGCTTTTTACAAATTATGGTCGAACATTCACACCTACTTGCAGCTGAATACTTCCGCTCCACCTTTTAGGTATGTATGGTTGGCATTTGCACCTCTTTTTATACTGATTGCTGAAGATTAAGTTGTTCTTTCTCAAACTACAATTTTTTTTTAATTGTTGAAACTTGATTTGAAGTGGATAAATAAGGAGGACAAACAGTTTTAAGTCAGGCTGATAGAAGGAATTAATTTTATAGCAAAATCTGTATTTCGTCATATGTCGAGAGATGCTTATTGCTGAAGAAGTTCTTTCTCATTCTACAAAGTACAACGTTGTTTATCGTTGAAACTTGATTAGACATGAATAAATATGAAGGACAAAGCAGTCTTAACTTGGTTTGAGTTAATGAATTCGTTTTATAGGAGAATCCGAATTCGTGCATAACTCATAAAATAGAGCTTATTTTCGGATTCCTGAAGAATGAGTCTGGTTCTTTCTCATAATACAAAGTTTGTTGTTTATTGTTGAAACTTCATCAGAAGTGAAGAAATAAATGAATGCCTATCAACAAATGTGGGATCTAAACTCTAGTGCTTCCTCTAAAATAATTTCCTTTCTCAATTTAGAAATGTGTGTGTGTAAGTCACAACACCCGTGACACCAAAACGGCTTTCTTTTCTCTACACTCTGCACTATGAGCACACACACCAAATCAGAAAGGCTTTTTTCTCTCTTTTCTACATTATGGACTGTGGGGACACAAAACCGCTCTCTCTCTTTCTTTTCTTTTATCGTGTGCCAGGGCGTTGTCTCACGTATTAGATTATGCTTAAGATACGAATGGGTTTATCAGTCACATCAGAATCCATACATACTGATCCTCCCGTAATAAAATGGTCGGATCTTATCAAACACACTTTGTTTCTTGTGACAATCAAGTCAGCGAAACAGCGTATACAAGTCAAGACACTGAATCAAGTTTGCCACAAGAACTCATAAGTTTGGCAGTATTGCTCCGCCGTCAGCAATCATACACCCATTTTATTTTCGTGAGACATGTGCAAGCACCTGTTCATCTACTGTTCTATCACTATGAATTAGTGATCTATTATCAATAAGGATACTTCTACAACTACTATCAAAGTATGTCCGGACTTCTTATGTTGTCAGTTGCTATATATGAATAAGTGGGTAGCTACTGACAAGCATTAAGCATGTCACACAGCCCAAACATATAACATTTCAGGACACACCACATAGTTAACAACCACAGTGAAGCGTGTCAAAGCCCAAACATGTAACATTCAACAGGACACTTACACAACACATTCAAATCAAACAGTCAGACAACATACAAGAACATATACCCCAGCTGTAATACACCGTATTGAGGCTTTGTTCTGACCACTCATTCGGTGTCGCGTTTCTTTCAAGCAATTCTCCCAGTTAGCCCGCACTCGGCTCGCTCCCAGAGCCGTGTTAAAGTCCACTTCGCATTCACTCTCTTTTCTCTGCAGACTCTTGGGATTTTATCTATAAAATGAATTCCTTCACTCAAACTATGTTAAAACTGCTTTGTCGTTCATATTTACCATGTCTAGAAAGATTTAAACAAAATAAACAACGTTGTACTTTGCAGTAAAAGAAAGAGCAAATCTAAAGTTTCAGGAATCCGAGAATAAGCTTACTTTCATGAGTGCTTCACGATTTCGGATTTTGCTATAAAATGAATTCCTTCACTCAAACTAAATTAAAACTGCTAAACCGCTAATCTGTTACATGTAAGGCAGATGTCAAATTCACCGAAATAGGATCTAAGGGTATTCGGCCAATCGAGCTGTAGCAGCTTCGGTAAAAGAGTATAAGTTGAAGAGTTTGTGAATAAAGGTGTGCGCACACATAGTGAGCTGTAGGAAAATAGGCAGGGAGCAATGCCGGCTGGGGTATATGTTCTTGTATGTTGTCTGACTGTTTGATTTGAATGTGTTGTGTAAGTGTCCTGTTGAATGTTTGGGCTTTGACACTTCACTGTGGTTGTTAACTGTGTGGTGTGTCCTGAAATGTTATATGTTTGGGCTGTGTGACATGCTTAATGCTTGTCAGTAGCTACCCACTTATTCATATATAGCAACTGACAACATAAGAAGTCTGGACATACTTTGATAGTAGTTGTAGAAGTATCCTTATTGATAATAGATAAACTAATTCATAGTGATAGAACAGTAGATGAACAGGTGCCTGCACGTCTCACGAAAATAAAATGGGTGTATGATTGCTGACGGCAGAGCAATACTGCCAAACTTATGAGTTCTTGTGGCAAACTTGATTCAGTGTCTTGACGTGTATACGCTGTTTCGCTGACTTGATTGTCACAAGAAACAAAGTGTGTTTGATAAGATCCGACCATTTTATTACGGGAGGATAAGTATGTATGGATTCTGATGTGACTGATAAACCCATTCGTATCTTAAGCATAATCTAATACGTGAGACAACGCCCTGGCACACAATCAAAAAAAAAAAGAGAGAGCGGTTTTGTGTCCCCACAGTCCATAATGTAGAAAAGAGAGAAAAAAGCCTTTCTGATTTGGTGTGTGTGTGCTCATAGTGCAGAGTGTAGAGAAAAGAGAGAAAAGAAAGCCGTTTTGGTGTCACGGGTGTTGTGACTTACACACACACATTTCTGAATTGAGAAAATAAATTATTTTAGAGGAAGCAGTAGAGTTTAGATCCCACATTTGTTGATAGGCATTCATTTATTTCTTCACTTCTGATGAAGTTTCAACAATAAACAACAAACTTTGTATTATGAGAAAGAACCAGACTCATTCTTCAGGAATCCGAAAATAAGCACGAATTCGGATTCTCCTATAAAACGAATTAATTAACTCAAACCAAGTTAAGACTGCTTTGTCCTTCATATTTATTCATGTCTAATCAAGTTTCAACGATAAACAACGTTGTACTTTGTAGAATGAGAAAGAACTTCTTCAGCAATAAGCATCTCTCGACATATGACGAAATACAGATTTTGCTATAAAATTAATTCCTTCTATCAGCCTGACTTAAAACTGTTTGTCCTCCTTATTTATCCACTTCAAATCAAGTTTCAACAATTAAAAAAAATTTGTAGTTTGAGAAAGAACAACTTAATCTTCAGCAATCAGTATAAAAAGAGGTGCAAATGCCAACCATACATACCTAAAAGGTGGAGCGGAAGTATTCAGCTGCAAGTAGGTGTGAATGTTCGACTATAATTTGTAAAAAGCGGGTAAGAAAAGGTTCGAATGCCCGACTATATATTAACAAAAGCGGGAGGAGAGGTCTTCGGATGAGAGTGGGTGAGAATTTCCAACCATAATCTATAAAATACGGTGAAAAAAAATATGTGAATGCCTCATAGAACACTAAAAGCGGAAGTGTTCGGCTGCAAGAAGGTGTGAATGTCCGACTATATTTGGTGAAAAGCAGGTGAAGCAAGGTCTGAATGCCCAACCTTACATCATCAAAAGCGAGATCAGAGGTGTTTGGCTGCAAGAAGGCCATAGTTTTCCACAGAGATTACATTTCCTGCCATTTGGATACTCTCCAAAAGTTTGCCCAATTTCTCTGCTCTTCCCACATAACACCTTGGTACAAGCCTCAACCAGGTGCCCATGCTCACCACACTTGCGGCAGAACTTGGGCTGCCCCTGGTAGTGGATGTAACCTCGGTTTTCAAGGTGGCCAGAGTGTCGCCCACCCGCTGCACTGAGCACTCTTCAGCCCTTTTAAATGGTATAACTTTGCACTCCCGCACGCTCCAGCAAGCACCATTCAAGCAACAACTTTGCACTCCAGCTTCGAACATCGGAAGGACAAAGCAGTCTTAACTTGGTTTGAGTTAAGGAATTCGTTTTATAGGAGAATCCGAATTCGTGCATAACTCATAAAATAGAGCTTATTTTCGGATTCCTGAAGAATGATTCTGGTTCTTTCTCATAATACAAAGTTTGTTGTTTATTGTTGAAACTTCATCAGAAGTGAAGAAATAAATGAATGCCTATCAACAAATGTGGGATCTAAACTCTAGTGCTTCCTCTAAAATAATTTCCTTTCTCAATTTAGAAATGTGTGTGTGTAAGTCACAACACCCGTGACACCAAAACGGCTTTCTTTTCTCTACACTCTGCACTATGAGCACACACACCAAATCAGAAAGGCTTTTTTCTCTCTTTTCTACATTATGGACTGTGGGGACACAAAACCGCTCTCTCTCTTTTTTTTTTTTGATTGTGTGCCAGGGCGTTGTCTCACGTATTAGATTATGCTTAAGATACGAATGGGTTTATCAGTCACATCAGAATCCATACATACTGATCCTCCCGTAATAAAATGGTCGGATCTTATCAAACACACTTTGTTTCTTGTGACAATCAAGTCAGCGAAACAGCGTATACACGTCAAGACACTGAATCAAGTTTGCCACAAGAACTCATAAGTTTGGCAGTATTGCTCTGCCATCAGCAATGATACACCCATTTTATTTTCGTGAGACATGTGCAAGCACCTGTTCATCTACTGTTCTATCACTATGAATTAGTGATCTATTATCAATAAGGATACTTCTACAACTACTATCAAAGTATATCCAGACTTCTTATGTTGTCAGTTGCTATATATGAATAAGTGGGTAGCTACTGACAAGCATTAAGCATGTCACACAGCCCAAACATATAACATTTCAGGACACACCACACAGTTAACAACCACAGTGAAGCGTGTCAAAGCCCAAACATGTAACATTCAACAGGACACTTACACAACACATTCAAATCAAACAGTCAGACAACATACAAGAACATATACCCCAGCCGGCATTGCTCCCTGCCTATTTTCGTACAGCACACTATGTGTGCGCACACCTTTATTCACAAACTCTTCAACTTATACTCTTTTACCGAAGCTGCTACAGCTCGATTGGCCGAATACCCTTTGATCCTATTTCGGTGAATTTGACATCTGCCTTACGTATAACAGATTAGCGGTTTAGCAGTTTTAATTTAGTTTGAGTGAAGGAATTCATTTTATAGCAAAATCCGAAATCGTGAAGAACTCATGAAAGTAAGCTTATTCTCGGATTCCTGAAACTTTAGATTTGCTATTTCTTTTACTGCAAAGTACAACGTTGTTTTTTTTGTTTAAATCTTTCTAGACATGGTAAATATTAAGGACAAAGCAGTTTTCACATAGTTTGAGTGAAGGAATTAATTTTATAGATAAAATCCCAAGAGTCTGCTGAGAAAAGAGAGTGAATGCGAAGTAGACTTTAACACGGCTATGGGAGCGAGCCGAGTGTGGGCTAACCAGGAGAATTGCTTGAAAGAAACGCGACACTGAATGAGCGATCAGAACAAAGCCTCAATACGGGATTCTCGTGGTGTTTTTGTTGCTGCCTTGTCTTTTGCACAGAGTAAAAGACAAGGCAGCCATCGAATAGGGCCCGATTGTTCCTAGTTGGTCAGCCGAGGAGCAAGGGGGGGGGGGGAGCAAGCGTCTCAACCAAGCAAAGCTCACCATGGGGAAGGTGGCTATGCCAACAAGCCTGATGCCCTACTCCCGCAGTGACGGATAATCGTACTCTGGTTTCTCTTCATAACGTACAAGTCTTTCGCCTTTTACTAAAGATTTCTGTGGAGAGCAGCACTAATGAGTTGTTTCTATTTTTGGCAGGCTTTACCTTTGCGGGTGAAGCCCTTTCAGTCTGTGCAAAAGAAATCTTCTTACTGTGCAGAGTGACTTCTCTGAGTAGAGTCGCCTTACTTGTTGCGACTGTGCCGATGTTCGAAGCTGGAGTGCAAAGTTGTTGCTTGAATGGTGCTTGCTGGAGCGTGCGGGAGTGCAAAGTTATACCATTTAAAAGGGCTGAAGAGTGCTCAGTGCAGCGGGTGGGCGACACTCTGGCCACCTTGAAAACCGAGGTTACATCCACTACCAGGGGCAGCCCAAGTTCTGCCGCAAGTGTGGTGAGCATGGGCACCTGGTTGAGGCTTGTACCAAGGTGTTATGTGGGAAGAGCAGAGAAATTGGGCAAACTTTTGGAGAGTATCCAAATGGCAGGAAATGTAATCTCTCTGGAGAATTAAATCACCTCTTCAGAGATTGCCCTAAATCTTTTGCCAACAAATTAAAGACGGTAAAGCCACAGTCAAGCCAACAAAGAGAAGGACCAAAGGTGGCAGTTGGTGAACAAAGTGAAGAGGTTGACCCAATAAATTCAAACTTCCCGCCAAAAGCTTGGATTGGAAGTGAGGAGCAAAAAGGGGAGGGGCCTGTAGAGGCCTCACCACTCAGTGTTGAAGTCTGTGAGAATTCACAGGCAGAGGGTGGAGCTACGCTAAATGAGGAGGAAGAGCAGACAGGTGAGTCTAGTGAAGATACTCACCTCCCCGAAGGTCAACAGAAGGTCAATTTGTTGATAGGCATTCATTTATTTCTTCACTTCTGATGAAGTTTCAACAATAAACAACAAACTTTGTATTATTAGAAAGAACCAGAATCATTCTTCAGGAATCCGAAAATAAGCTCTATTTTATGAGTTATGCACGAATTCGGATTCTCCTATAAAACGAATTCCTTAACTCAAACCAAGTTAAGACTGCTTTGTCCTTCATATTTATTCATGTCTAATCAAGTTTCAACGATAAACAACGTTGTACTTTGTAGAATGAGAAAGAACTTCTTCAGCAATAAGCATCTCTCGACATATGACGAAGTACAGATTTTGCTATAAAATTAATTCCTTCTATCAGCCTGACTTAAAACTGTTTGTCCTCCTTATTTATCAACTTCAAATCAAGTTTCAACAAATAAAAAAATGTTGTAGTTTGAGAAAGTACAACTTAATCTTCAGCAATCAGTATAAAAAGAGGTGCAAATGCCAACCATACATACCTAAAAGGTGGAGCGGAAGTATTCAGCTGCAAGTAGGTGTGAATGTTCGACCATAATTTGTAAAAAGCGGGTAAGAAAAGGTTCAAATGCCCGACTATATATTAACAAAAGCGGGAGGAGAGGTCTTCGGATGAGAGTGGGTGAGAATTTCCAACCATAATCTATAAAATACGGTGAAAAAAAATATGTGAATGCCTCATAGAACACTAAAAGCGGAAGTGTTCGGCTGCAAGAAGGTGTGAATGTCCGACTATATTTGGTGAAAAGCAGGTGAAGCAAGGTCTGAATGCCCAACCTTACATCATCAAAAGCGAGATCAGAGGTGTTTGGCTGCAAGAAGGCCATAGTTTGCCAAAAGCGGGTAAGGTGCGAATGACCGACTAAATATCAACAAAATTTGGGGCGGAGGTCTTCGGATGCAAGTGGGTGTGAATGTCCGACTATATTTGGTGAAAAGCAGGTGAAGCAAGGTCTGAATGCCCAACCTTACATCATCAAAAGCGAGATCAGAGGTGTTTGGCTGCAAGAAGGCCATAGTTTGCCAAAAGCGGGTAAGGTGCGAATGACCGACAAAAGTGGGGGCGGAGGTCTTCGGATGCAGGTGGGTGTGAATATCCCACCATACAAGTATGGTGGAGAGGAAGCTGTGAATGGCCGACCATAGTAAAAGGCGGGTGAGAGAAGGTGCGAATGTCAAACCATGCATAATCAAAACAGGGAGCGGAGGTGTTCTGCTGTAAGAAGGTGTGAATGTCCAACCATAGTTGGTAAAAAGCGGGTAAGAAAAGGTTAAAATACCCGACTGTACACAATCAATAGCGGGAGCGGAGTTGTTCGGCTACAAGAAGGTGTGAAAGTCCGACCATGGTTTGTAAAAAGCGGGTAAGAAAAGGTGCGAATGCCCGACAATGTATGATCAAAAGAGGGAGTGGAGGTTTTCGGCTGCAAGAAGGTCTGAATGTCCAACCATAATTTGTAAAAACCGGGGAAGAAAAGGCTCGAAAGCCCGACTATACACCATCAAAAGTGGGAGCGGAGGTGTTCAGCTGCAAGACGGTCTGAATGTCCATCAATAATTGCTAGAAAACATGAAAGAAAATTTTCGAAAATCAAACTGCACATGATCATAAGCGGGAGAGGAGGTGTTCAGCTGCAAGAAGGTGTGAATGTCTACCCATAATTACTGAAAAATGGGTAAGAAAAGGTGCGAATGCCTAACCATACATCATCAAAAGAGGGAGCGGAGGTGTTCAGCTGTAAGACGGTGTGAATGTCCGACCATAGATGGTAAAAAGCGGGTAAGAAAAGGTTAAATTACCCGACTGTACACAATCAAAAGAGGGAGCGGAGTTGTTCAGCTAAGAGAAGGTGTGAAAGTCCGACCTTGGTTTGTAAAAAGCGGGTAAGAAAAGGTTCGTATGCCCGAATATACACCATCAAAAGCGGAAGCGGAGGTGTTCGGCTGCAAGATATTGTGAACGTCCGACCAAAGTTTGTAAAAAGCAGTTAAGAAAAGGTTCGAATATCTAACCAAACATAATCAAAAGCGGGAGCAGAGCTGTTCGACTGGAAGTAGGTGTGAATGTCAGATCATAATTTGCAAAAAGCTGATGAGAAAGGGTGAGAATGCCCGACTATACACCATCAAATGCGGTAGCGGAGTTATTCGGCTGTGAGTAGGTGTGAATCTCCAACCATAATTGCTGAAAAATGTGTTAGAAAAGGTAAAAATGCCGGTTCATACATCATCAAAATCGGGAGAGGTGGTGTTCAGCTGCAAGAAGGTCTAAATGTCCATCAATAATTGCTAGAAAACATGAAAGAAAATTTTCGAAAATCAAACCACACATGATCATAAGTGGGAGAGGAGGTGTTCAGCTGCAAGAAGGTGTGAATGTCCACCCAAAATACCTGAAAAATGGGTAAAAAAAAGGTGCGAATGCCCAACCATACATCATCAAAAGCAGGAGTGCATGTGTTCGGCTACAAGAAGGACTGAACGTCCAACCAAAGTTTGTAAAAAGCAGTTAAGAAAAGGTTCGAATATCCAACCATACATAATCAAAAGCGGGAGCAGAGCTGTTCGACTGCAAGTAGGAGTGAATGTCAGATCATAATTTGCAAAAAGCTGATGAGAAAGGGTGAGAATTCCCGACTATATACCATCAAATGCGGGAGCGGAGTTGTTTGGCTGTGAGTAGGTGTGAATCTCCGACCATAATTGCTGAAAAATGTGTTAGAAAAGGTAAGAATGCCGGTCCATACATTATCAAAAGCGAGAGAGGTTGTGTTCGGCTGCAAGTAGGTGTGACTGTTCGACTAAAGTTTGTAAAAAGTGGGTAAGACAAGGTGCGAATGCCTGACAATGTATGATCAAAAGCGGGAGCGGAGGTGTTCAGCTGCAAGAAGGTCTATATGTCCATCAATAATTGCTAGAAAACATGAAAGAAACTTTCCGAAAATCAAACCACACATGATCATAAGTGGGATAGGAGGTGTTCAGCTGCAAGGTGTGAATGTCCACCCATAATTCCTGAAAAATGGGCAAAAAAAAGGTGTGAATCCCCAACCATACATCATCAAAAGCAGGAGTGGAAGTGTTCGGCTACAAGAAGGTGTGAACGTCCAACCAAAATATGTAAAAAGCAGTTAAGAAAAGGTTCGAATATCCAACCAAACATAATAAAAAGCGGGAGCAGAGCTTTTCGACTGCAAGTAGGTGTGAATGTCAGATCATAATTTGCAAAAAGCTGATGAGAAAGGGTGAGAATGCCCGACTATACATCATCAAATGCGGGAGCGGAGTTGTTCGGCTGTGAGTAGGTGTGAATCTCCGACCATAATTGCTGAAAAATGTGTTAGAAAAGGTAAAAATGCCGGTCCATACATCATCAAAAGCGAGAGAGGTTGTGTTCGGCTGCAAGTAGGTGTGAATGTCCAGCCATAATTACTCACAAACGGGTAAGAAAAGGTAGTATTGCCAGACCATATATGATCAAAACAGGGAGCGGAGGTGGTTCAGCTGCAAGAAGGTTTGAATGTCCGACTAAAGTTCAAATATATTAAAGAAAGCGGGAGGAGAGGTCTTCGGATGAGAGTGGTTGAAAATTTCCGACCATAATGTATAAAATGCAGTGAAAAAAAGGTGTGATAGAACACTAAAAGGTGGAGCGGAAGTGTTCGGCTGCAAGAAGGTGTGAATGTCCGACTATATTTGGTGAAAAGCAGGTGAAGCAAGGTCTGAATGCCAAACCTTACATCATCAAAAGCGAGATCAGAGGTGTTTGGCTGCAAGAAGGCCATAGTTTGGTAAGGTGCGAATGTCCGACTAAATATCAACAAAATTTGGGGCAGAGGTCTTCGGATGCAAGTGGGTGTGAATATCCAACCATACAAGTATGTTGGAGAGGAAGCTGTGAATAGCCGACCATAGTTTGGAAAAAGCGGATAAGAAAAGGTTTGAATACCCGAACATACACCATCAAAAGAGGGAGCGGAGATGTTCCAATGTACGAAGGTGTGAATGTCCGACCATAGTTGGTAAAAAGCGGGTAAGAAAAGGTTAAAATACCCGACTGTACACAATCAATAGCGGGAGCGGATGTGTTCGGCTACAAGAAGGTGTGAAAGTCCGACCATGGTTTGTAAAAAGCGGGTAAGAAAAGGTGCGAATGTCCGACAATGTATGATCAAAAGAGAGAGCGGAGGTTTTCGGATACAAGAAGGTTTGAATGTCCCACCATAGTTTGTAAAAAGCGGGTAAGAAAAGGTTCGAATGCCCGACTATACACCATCAAAAGCGGGAGCAGAGGTGTTCCGCTGTAAGACGGTGTGAATGTCCGACCATAGTTGGTAAAAAGCGGGTAAGAAAAGGTTAAAATACCCGACTGTACACAATCAATAGCGGGAGCGGAGTTGTTCGGCTACAAGAAGGTGTGAAAGTCCGACCATGGTGTGTAAAAAGCGGGAAGAAAAGGCTCGAAAGCCCGACTATACACCATCAAAAAGAAGGTTTGAATGTCCATCAATAATTGCTTTAAAACAAGAAAGTAAATTTTCGAATATCAAACCGTACATGATCATAAGCGGGAGAGGAGGTGTTCCGCTGTAAGACGGTGTGAATGTCCGACCATAGTTGGTAAAAAGCGGGTAAGAAAAGGTTAAAATACCCGACTGTACACAATCAATAGCGGGAGCGGAGTTGTTCGGCTACTAAAAGGTGTGAAAGTCCGACCCTGGTTTGTAAAAAGCGGGTAAGAAAAGGTTCGAATGCCTAACCATACACCATCAAAAGAGGGAGCGGAGGTGTTCCGCTGTAAGACGGTGTGAATGTCCGATCATAGTTGGTAAAAAGCGGGTAAGAAAAGGTTAAAATACCCGTCTGTACACAATCAAAAGAGGGAGCGGAGTTGTTCAGCTAAGAGAAGGTGTGAAAGTCCGACCATGGTTTGTAAAAAGCGGGTAAGAAAAGGTTCGTATGCCCGAATATACACTATCAAAACCGGAAGTGTAGGTGTTCGGCTGCAAGAAGGTGTGAACGTCCGACCAAAGTTTGTAAAAAAGCAGTTAAGAAAAGGTTCGAATATCTAACCAAACATAATCAAAAGTGGGAGCAGAGCTGTTCGACTGCAAGTAGGTGTGAATGTCAGAGAATAATTTGCAAAAAGCTGATGAGAAAGGGTGAGAAATCCCGACTATACACCATCAAATGCGGTAGCGGAGTTGTTCGGCTGTGAGTAGATGTGATTCTCCAGCCATAATTGCTGAAAAATGTGTTAGAAAAGGTAAGAATGCCGGTCCATACATCATCAAAAGCGGGAGAGGTGGTGTTCGGCTGCAAGTAGGTGTGAATGTCCATTAATAATTGCTTTAAAACATGAAAGAAAATTTTCGAATATCAAACCTTACATGATCATTAGCGGGAGAGGAGGTGTTCAGCTGCAAGAAGATGTGAATATCCACCCATAATTAGTGAAAAATGGGTAGGAAAAGATGCGAATGTCCAACCATAAATCATCAAAAGCAGGAGTGGAGTTGTTCAGCTACAAGAAGGTATGAAAGTCCAACCATGGTTTGTAAAAAGTGGGTAAGAGAAGGTTGGAATACCCGAATATATACCATCAAAAGCGGAAGCGGGGGTGTTCGGCTGCAAGAAGGTGTGAACGTCCGACCAAAGTTTGTAAAAAGCAGTTAAGAAAAGGTTTGAATATCCAACCGAACATAATCAAAAGTGGGAGCAGAGCTGTTCGACTGCAAGTAGGTGTGAATGTCAGATCATAATTGCTGAAAAATGTGATAGAAAAGACTAGAATGCCGGACAATACATCATCAAAAGCGGGAGAGGTGGTTTTTCGGCTGCCAGTAGGTGTTAATGTCCATCCATAATTACTCACAAACGGGGGAAGAAAAGGTAGTATTTCCAGACCACACATGATCAAAACAGGGAATGGAGGTGGTTCAGCTGCAAGGTGTGAATGTCTGACTAAAGTTTGTAAAAACCGTGTAAGACAAGGGGCGAATGCCCGACAATGTATGATCAAAAGAGGGAGCGGAGGTTTTCGGCTGCAAGGTCTGAATGTCCAACAATAATTTGTAAAAATCGGGGAAGAAAAGGCTCGAAAGCCCGACTATACACCATCAAAAGTGGGAGCAGAGGTGTTCAGGTGCAAGAAGGTCTGAATGTCCGACCAATAATTACTGAAAAATGGGTAAGAAAAGGTGCGAATGCCAAATCATACATCATCAAAAGCAGGAGCGGATGTGTTCGGCTACAAGAAGGTTTGAATGTCCAACCATAGTAAGTAATAGGTGGGTAAGAAAAGGCTCGAATGCCCGACTATACACCATCAAAAGCGGAAGCGGAGGTGTTCGGCTGCAAGACGGTGTGAACGTCCGACCAAAGTTTGTAAAAAGCATTAAGAAAATGTTCTAATATCCAACCAAACATAATCAAAAGCGGGAGCAGAGCTGTTCGACTTCAAGTAGGTGTGAATATCAGATCATAATTTGCAAAAAGCTGTTGAGAAAGGGTGAGAATGCCCGACTATACACTATCAAATGTGGGAGCGGAGGTGTTCGTCTTTGAGTAGGTGTGAATGTCCGACCATAATTGCTGAAAAATGTGTTAGAAAAGGTAAGAATGCCGGACCATATATCATCAAAAGCGGGAGAGGTTGTGTTCGGCTGCAAGAAGGTGTGAATGTCCAGCCATAATTACTCACAAACGGGTAAGAAAAGGTACTATTGCCAGACCATATATGATCAAAACAGGGAGCGGAGGTGGTTCAGCTGCAAGAAGGTTTGAATGTCCGACTAAAGTTTGTAAAAAGCGGGTAAGACAAGGTGTGAATGCCCGACAATGTATGATCAAAAGAGGAGCGGAGGTTTTCGGCTGCAAGAAGGTCTGAATGTCCACACATAATTACAAAAAACAACGTTGTACTTTCCGTTGTACTTTGCAGTAAAAGAAAGTGCAAATCAAAAGTTTTAGGAATCCGAGAATAAGCTTATTTTCATGAGTTCTGCATGATTTCGGATTTTATGTATAAAATGAATTTCTTCACGCAAACTAAGTTAACACTGCTTTGTCCTTCATATGTACCCATTTCTACATATATTTCAAGCATAAACTTCCTCATATTACCCTGAATGAGAAAGAGCCACACTTGTGATTAAGCCATACCTCCCTTTTGAGGAGTTCTGCATGATTTGGGATTTTATCTATAAAATTAATTCCTTCACTCAAACTATGTTAAAACGGCTTTTACCTTCATATATATCAATGTCTCGATAGATTTAAACAAAAAAACAACGTTGTACTTTGCAATAAAAGAAAAAGCAAATCAAAAGTTTTAGGAATCCGAGAATAAGCTTATTTTCATGAGTTCTGCACAATTTCGGATTTTATGTATAAAATGAATTCATTCACTCAAACCAAGTTAAAACTGCTTTTTCCTTCATATTTATCAATGTCTAGATCGACTTCAACAAAGAACAACATTGTATTTTGCAGTAGAAGAAAGAGCAAAACTGAAGGATCAGGAATCCGAGAATAAGCTTCTTTTCATACGTTCTGCATGATTTGGGATTTTATGTATAAAATGAATTCCTTCACTCAAACTAAGTTAACACTGCTTTGTCCTTCATATGTACCCATTTCTACATATATTTCAAGCATAAACTTCCTCATACTACCCTGAATGAGAAAGAGCCACACTTGTGATTAAGCCATACGCCCCTTTTGAGGAGTTCTGCATGATTTGGGATTTTATCTATAAAATCAATTCCTTCACTCAAACTATGTTAAAACGGCTTTTACCTTCATATATATCAATGTCTCGATAGATTTAAACAAAAAAAACAACGTTGTACTTTGCAATAAAAGAAAAAGCAAATCAAAAGTTTTAGGAATCCGAGAATAAGCTTATTTTCATGAGTTCTGCACGATTTCGGATTTTATGTATAAAATGAATTCATTCACTCAAACCAAGTTAAAACTGCTTTTTCCTTCATATTTATCAATGTCTAGATCGACTTCAACAAAGAACAACATTGTATTTTGCAGTAGAAGAAAGAGCAAAACTGAAGGATCAGGAATCCGAGAATAAGCTTCTTTTCATACGTTCTGCATGATTTGGGATTTTATGTATAAAATGAATTCCTTCACTCAAACTAAGTTAACACTGCTTTGTCCTTCATATGTACCCATTTCTACATATATTTCAAGCATAAACTTCCTCATACTACCCTGAATGAGAAAGAGCCACACTTGTGATTAAGCCATACGCCCCTTTTGAGGAGTTCTGCATGATTTGGGATTTTATCTATAAAATCAATTCCTTCACTCAAACTATGTTAAAACGGCTTTTACCTTCATATATATCAATGTCTCGATAGATTTAAACAAAAAAACAACGTTGTACTTTGCAATAAAAGAAAAAGCAAATCAAAAGTTTTAGGAATCCGAGAATAAGCTTATTTTCATGAGTTCTGCACGATTTCAGATTTTATGTATAAAATGAATTAATTCACTCAAACCAAGTTAAAACTGCTTTTTCCTTCATATTTATCAATGTCTAGATCAACTTCAACAAAGAACAACATTGTATTTTGCAGTAGAAGAAAGAGCAACACTGAAGGATCAGGAATCCGAGAATAAGCTTATTTTCTTATGGGCAAGTGGGAACTGCTTTGTCCTTCATATTTATCAATGTGTAGATGGATTTCAACTTCTTCTACTGCAAAGTCCAATGTTTTTCTTTGTTGAAGTCGATCTAGACATTGATGAATATGGAAGGACAAAGCAGTTTTAACTTGGTTTGAGCAAAGCAATTCATTTTATAGCAAAATCCGAAATCGTGCAGAACTCATGAAAGCAGGCTTATACTCGGATGCCTGAAACTTTAGATTTGCTCTTTCTTTTACTGCAAAGTACAACGTTTTTTTGTTTAAATATTTCTAGACATGGTAAATATGAAGGACAAATCAGTTTTAACTGAGTTTGAGTGAAGTAATGCATTTTATAAGCAAAATCCCAAATCATGCAGAACTCACGAAATGCTTTTTCTCGCTTTTCACTGCTTTTTACAAACTTTGGTCGGACGTTCACACCTTCTTGCATCCGAACACCTCCGCTTCCGCTTTTGATGATGTATATTCGGGCATTCGAACCTTTTTTTACCCGCTTTTTACAAACCATTGTCGGACTTTCACACCTTCTTGCAGCCGAACACCACCTCTCCCGCTTTTGATGATGTATGTTCCAGTATTCTTACCTTTTCTAACACATTTTTCAGCAATTATGGTTGGACATTCACACCTACTCACAGCTGGACACCTCCGCTCCCGCTTTTGATGGTGTATAGTCGAGCTTTCGAGCCTTTTCTTCCCCGGTTTTTACAAATTATGGTTGGACATTCAGACCTTCTTGCAGCCCAAAACCTCCACTCCCTCTTTTGATCATACATTGTCGGGCATTCGCACCTTTTCTTACCCGCTTTTTACAAACCATGGTCGGACTTTCACACCTTCTTGTAGCCGAACAACTCTGCTCCCGCTATTGATTGTGTACAGTCGGGTATTTTAACCTTTTCTTACCCGCTTTTTACCAACTCTTGTTGGACATTCACACCGTCTTACAGCGGAACACCTCCGCTCCCTCTTTTGATGGTGTATGTTCGGGCACTCGAACCTTTTCTTACCCGCTTTTTACAAACTATGGTCAGACATTCAAACCTTCTTGTAGCCGAACACATCCACCCCTGCTTTTGATGATGGGTATTCAAACCTACTTGTTGCCCGCTTTTCATTAATTATGGGTGGACATACACACCTTGTCGCAGCCAAACACCTCCGCTCCCTGTTTTGATCATTTATGATTGGACATTCGCACCTTTTCTCACCCGCTTTTTACTATGGTCGGCCATTCACAGCTTCCTCTCCACCATACTTGTATGGTGGGATATTCACACCCACTTGCATCCGAAGACCTCCGCCCCCACTTTTGTTGATATTTAGTCGGTCATTCGCAGCTTACCCGCTTTTGGCAAACTATGGCCTTCTTGCAGCCAAACACCTCTAATCTCGTTTTTGATGATGTAAGGTTTGGCATTCAGACCTTGCTTCACCTGCTTTTCACCAAATATAGTCGAACAGTCACACCTTCTTGCAGCCAAACACTTCTGCTCCACCTTTTAGTGTTCTATGGGGTATTCACACCTTTTTTTTCACCGCATTTTATTGATTATGGTTGGAAATTCTCATCCACTCTTATCCGAAGACCTCTCCTCCTGCTTTTGTTAATATATAGTCGGGCATTCAAACCTTTTCTTACCAGCTTTTTACAAATTATGGTCGAACATTCACACCTACTTGCAGCCGAACACCTCCGCTCCCGCTTTTGATGGTGTATAGTCGGGCTTTCGAGCCTTTTCTTCCCCGGTTTTTACAAATTATGGTTGTACATTCAGACCTTGCAGCCGAAAACCTCCGCTCCCTCATTTGATCATACATTGTCAGGCATTCGCACCTTGTCTTACCCCGCTTTTTATAAACTTTAGTCAGACATTCACACCTTGCAGCTGAACCACCTCCGCTCCCTGTTTTGATAATGTATGGTCTGGCATTACTACGTTTTCTTACCGGTTTGTGAGTAATTATGGCTGGACATTCACACCTACTTGCAGCCGAACACCACTTTTCCCGCTTTTGATGATGTATGGTCCGGCATTCTAGTCTTTTCTAACACATTTTTCAGCAATTATGGTTTGACATTCACACCTACTCACAGCCGAACACTTCCGCTCCCGCATTTGATGGTGTATAGTCGGGCATTCTCACCCTTTCTCATCAGCTTTTTGCAAATTATGATCTGACATTCACACCTACTTGCAGTCGAACAGCTCTGCTCCCGCTTTTGATTATGTTTGGTTGGATATTCGAACTTTTCTTCACTGCTTTTTTACAATCTTTGGTCGGACGTTCACACCTTCTTGCAGCCGAACACCTCCGCTTCCGCTTTTGAATGTATAATATTCGGGCATTCGAACCTTTTCTTACCCGCTTTTTACCAACTATGGTCAGACATTCACACCTTCTTACAGTGGAACACCTCCGCTCCCCTCTTTTGATGGTGTATGTTCGGGCATTCGAACCTTTTCTTACCCGCTTTTTACAAACTATGGTCGGACATTAAAACCTTCTTGTAGCCGAACACATCCACTCCTGCTTTTGATGATGTATGGTTGGGCATTCGTACCTTTTCTTACCCATTTTGCAGTAATTATGGGTGGACATTCACACCTTCTTGCAGCTGAACACCTCCTCTCCACTTACGATCATGTGCGGTTTGATATTCGAAAATTCTCTTCCATGTTTTCTAGCAATTATTGATGGACGTTCAGACCTTCTTGCAGCTGAACACCTCCGCTCCAGCTGTTGATGGTGTATAGTCGGTCTTTCGAGCCTTTTCTTCCCCGATTTTTACAAATTATGGATGGACATTCAGAACTTCTTTCAGCCGAAAACCTCCGCTCCCTCTTTTGATCATACATTGTCGGGCGTTCGCACCTTTTCTTACCCGCTTTTTACAATTCATGGTCGGACTTTCACACCTTTTAGTAGCGGAACAACTCTGCTCCCGCTATTGATTGTGTACAATAGGGTATTTTAACCTTTTCTTACCTGCTTTTTGCCAATTATGGTTGGACATTCACACCTTCTTACAGCGGAACACCTCCGCTCCCTCCTTTGATGGTGTATGTTCGGGCATTCGAACCTTTTCTCACCCGCTTTTTACAACTATGGTCAGACATTCAAACCTTCTTGTAGCCGAACACATCCACTCCTGCTTTTGATGATGGGTATTCAAACCTACTTGTTTCCCGCTTTTCATTAATTATGGGTGGACATACACACCTTGTCGCAGCCAAACACCTCCGCTCCCTGTTAGGATCATGTATGTTGGGCATTCGTACCTTTTCTTACCCATTTTGCAGTAATTATGGGTGGACATTCACACCTTCTTGCAGCTGAACACCTCCTCTCCACTTACGATCATGTGCGGTTTGATATTCGAAAATTCTCTTCCATGTTTTCTAGCAATTATTGATGGACGTTCAGACCTTCTTGCAGCTGAACACCTCCGCTCCAGCTGTTGATGGTGTATAGTCGGTCTTTCGAGCCTTTTCTTCCCCGATTTTTACAAATTATGGATGGACATTCAGAACTTCTTTCAGCCGAAAACCTCCGCTCCCTCTTTTGATCATACATTGTCGGGCGTTCGCACCTTTTCTTACCCGCTTTTTACAATTCATGGTCGGACTTTCACACCTTTTAGTAGCGGAACAACTCTGCTCCCGCTATTGATTGTGTACAATAGGGTATTTTAACCTTTTCTTACCTGCTTTTTGCCAATTATGGTTGGACATTCACACCTTCTTACAGCGGAACACCTCCGCTCCCTCCTTTGATGGTGTATGTTCGGGCATTCGAACCTTTTCTCACCCGCTTTTTACAAACTATGGTCAGACATTCAAACCTTCTTGTAGCCGAACACATCCACTCTGCTTTTGATGATGGGTATTCAAACCTACTTGTTTCCCGCTTTTCATTAATTATGGTGGACATACACACCTTGTCGCAGCCAAACACCTCCGCTCCCTGTTAGGATCATGTATGGTTGGGCATTCGTACCTTTTCTTACCCATTTTGCAGTAATTATGGGTGGACATTCACACCTTCTTGCATTTGAACACCTCCTCTCCCGCTTGTGATCATGTGCGGTTTGATATTCGAAAATTCTCTTCCATGTTTTCTAGCAATTATTGATGGACATTCAGACCTTCTTGCAGCTGAACACCTCCGCTCCAGCTGTTGATGGTGTATAGTCGGGCTTTCGAGCCTTTTCTTCACAGATTTTTACAAAATATGGATGGACATTCAGACCTTGTTTCAGCCGAAAACCTCCGCTCCCTCTTTTGATCATACATTGTCGGGCATTCGCACCTTTTAGTAGCGGAACAACTCTGCTCCCGCTATTGATTGTGTACAATCGGGTATTTTAACCTTTTCTTACCTGCTTTTTGCCAACTATGGTCGGACATTCACACCTTCTTACAGCGGAACACCTCCGCTCCCTCCTTTGATGGTGTATGTTCGGGCATTCGAACCTTTTCTTACCCGCTTTTTACAAATTATGGTCGAAACATTCACACCTACTTGCAGCCGAACACCTCCGCTCCCCGCTTTTGATGGTGTATAGTCGGGCTTTCGAGCCTTTTCTTCCCCGGTTTTTACAAATTATGGTTGGACATTCAGACCTTGCAGCCGAAAACCTCCGCTCCCTCTTTTGATCATACATTGTCAGGCATTCGCACCTACTTGCAGCCGAATACTTCCGCTCCACCTTTTAGTAATGTATGGTTGGCATTTGCACCTTTTCTTACCCTTTCTTACCCTACTGATTGCTTAAGATTAAGTTGTTTTTTCTCAAACTACAACATTTTTTTAATTGTGGAAACTTGATTTGAAGTGGATAAATAAGGAGGACAAACAGTTTTAAGTCAGGCTGATAGAAGGAATTAATTTTATAGCAAAATCTGTATTTCGTCATATGTCGAGAGATGCTTATTGCTGAAGAAGTTCTTTCTCATTCTACAAAGTACAACGTTGTTTATCGTTGAAACTTGATTAGACATGAATAAATATGAAGGACAAAGCAGTCTTAACTTGGTTAGAGTTAAGGAATTTGTTTTATAGGAGAATCCGAATTCGTGCATAACTCCTAAAATAGAGCTTATTTTCGGATTCCTGAAGAATGAGTCTGGTTCTTTCTCATAATACAAAGTTTGTTGTTTATTGTTGAAACTTCATCAGAAGTGAAGAAATAAATGAATGCCTATCAATTATCAATTATCTTTTAGTCTGCTGAGAAAAGAGAGTGAATGCGAAGTAGACTTTAACACGGCTCTGGGAGCGAGCCGAGTGCGGGCTAACCGGGAGAATTGCTTGAAAGAAACGCCATACCAAATGAGCGGTCAGAACAAAGCCTCAATACGGTGTTCCCGTTGTGTTTTTGTTGCTGCCGCTGTTTGCTTTTTCACAAGAGCGCACCTGTTGAGGGGGGGCCTGGGGGGGCCTGGGTGATGGTGGGTCTCAGGCCCGGGCTGCTGCGACTGGTGTGACCGGGTGGTTTGTTTGTTTGTTTTTTGTTGTTGTTTGTTTGTTTTTGTAGAGGTCCTCCGGAGTGGGGTTGGGTTGAGTGGGGTGGGGGCGGGATGGGTACCTTCTGGGGGTACAGTAGCTCCCAGAATATGGTCGCTGCAGGCCCCGAGCCTGGTGGACATCAGGCCCTCCTGTCCTGTGTTGGCTCCCTGGTAGCGGGGATGCCTATTGCAGCCAGTCCCTGGCTGCCCCCAGTGTATATCCCCATACCCCTCTCCCTTCTGGCTCCTGTACACAGCACACACTCACACATGAAGGGTTTTGGGGGCGTGTGTGTTTGGTGGGGTGTAGTGGACCCCCCCCCCCCCCCCCCCCCCCCCCCCTTGCTCCTCGGCTGACCAAGTAGGAACAATCGGGCCCTATTCGATGGCTGCCTTGTCTTTTACTCTGTGCAAAAGACAGGGCAGCAACAAAAACACCACGGGAAAACCGTATTGAGGCTTTGTTGTGACCGCTCATTCGGTGTCGCGTTTCTTTCAAGCAATTCTCCCGGTTAGCCCACACTCGGCTCGCTCCCATAGCCGTGTTAAAGTCTACTTCGCATTCACTCTCTTTTCTCAGCAGACTCTTGGGATTTTATCAATAAAATTAATTCCTTCACTCAAACTATGTTAAAACTGCTTTGTCCTTCATATTTACCATGTCTTGAAAGATTTAAACAAAAAAACCAACGTTGTACTTTGCAGTAAAAGAAATAGCAAATCTAAAGTTTCAGGAATCCGAGAATAAGCTTACTTTCATGAGTTCTTCATGATTTCGGATTTTGCTATAAAATGAATTCCTTCACTCAAACTAAATTAAAACTGCTAAACCGCTAATCTGTTACATGTCGGCCAATCGAGCTGTAGCAGCTTTGGTAAAAGAGTATAAGTTGAAGAGTTTGTGAATAAAGGTGTGCGCACACATAGTGAGCTGTAGGAAAATAGGCAGGGAGCAATGCCGGCTGGGGTATATGTTCTTGTATGTTGTCTGACTGTTTGATTTGAATGTGTTGTGTAAGTGTCCTGTTGAATGTTACATGTTTGGGCTTTGACACTTCACTGTGGTTGTTAACTGTGTGGTGTGTCCTGAAATGTTATATGTTTGGGCTGTGTGACATGCTTAATGCTTGTCAGTAGCTACCCACTTATTCATATATAACAACTGACAACATAAGAAGTCTGGACATACTTTGATAGTAGTTGTAGAAGTATCCTTATTGATAATAGATAAACTAATTCATAGTGATAGAACAGTAGATGAACAGGTGCCTGCACATGTCTCACGAAAATAAAATGGGTGTATGATTGCTGACGGCAGAGCAATACTGCCAAACTTATGAGTTCTTGTGGCAAACTTGATTCAGTGTCTTGACGTGTATACGCTGTTTCGCTGACTTGATTGTCACAAGAAACAAAGTGTGTTTGATAAGATCCGACCATTTTATTACGGGAGGATCAGTATGTATGGATTCTGATGTGACTGATAAACCCATTCGTATCTTAAGCATAATCTAATACGTGAGACAACGCCCTGGCACACAATCAAAAAAAAAAAGAGAGAGCGGTTTTGTGTCCCCACAGTCCATAATGTAGAAAAGAGAGAAAAAAGCCTTTCTGATTTGGTGTGTGTGCTCATAGTGCAGAGTGTAGAGAAAAGAGAGAAAAGAAAGCCGTTTTGGTGTCACGGGTGTTGTGACTTACACACACACATTTCTGAATTGAGAAAAGAAATTATTTTAGAGGAAGCAGTAGAGTTTAGATCCCACATTTGTTGATAGGCATTAATTTATTTCTTCACTTCTGATGAAGTTTCAACAATAAACAACAAACTTTGTATTATGAGAAAGAACCAGACTCATTCTTCAGGAATCCGAAAATAAGCACGAATTCGGATTCTCCTATAAAACGAATTAATTAACTCAAACCAAGTTAAGACTGCTTTGTCCTTCATATTTATTCATGTCTAATCAAGTTTCAACGATAAACAACGTTGTACTTTGTAGAATGAGAAAGAACTTCTTCAGCAATAAGCATCTCTCGACATATGACGAAATACAGATTTTGCTATAAAATTAATTTCTTCTATCAGCGTGACTTAAAACTGTTTGTCCTCCTTATTTATCCACTTCAAATCAAGTTTCAACAATTAATAAAAAATTGTAGTTTGAGAAAGAACAACTTAATCTTCAGCAATCAGTATAAAGAGAGGGTAACAAAAGGTGCAAATGCCAACCATACATCACTAAAAGGTGGAGCGGAAGTATTCAGCTGCAAGTAGGTGTGAATGTTCGACCATAATTTGTAAAAAGTGGGTAAGAAAAGGTTCGAATGCCCGACTAAATATTAACAAAAGCGGGAGGAGAGGTCTTCGGATGAGAGTGGGTGAGAATTTCCTACCATACAAGTATGGTGGAGAGGAAGCTGTGATTGGCCGACAATAGTAAAAAGCAGGTGAGAAAAGGTGCGAATGTCAAAACATACATGATCAAAACAGGGAGCGGAGGTGTTTGGCTGCGACAAGGTGTGAATGTCCACCCATAATTAATGAAAAACGGGCAACAAGTAGGTTCGAATGCCCAACCATACATCATCAAAAGCAGGAGTGGATGTGTTCGGCTTCAAGAAGGTATGAATGTCCATCAATAATTGCTATAAAACATGAAAGAAAATTTTCGAATATCAAACCGCACATAATCATAAGCGGGAGAGGAGGTGTTCCGCTGCAAGAAGGTGTGAATATCCACCCATAATTACTGAAAAATGGGTAAGAAAAGGTGCGAATGCCCAACCATACATCATCAAAAGCAGGAGTGGATGTGTTCGGCTACAAGAAGGTTTGAATGTCCGACCATAGTTTGTAAAAAGCGGGTAAGAACAGGTTTGTATGCCCGACTGTACACAATCAAAAGAGGGAGCGGAGTTGTTCAGCTACAAGAAGGTGTGAAAGTCCAACCATGGTTTGTAAAAAGCGGGTAAGAACAGGTTCGTATGCCCGAATATACACCATCAAATGCGGGAGCGGAGGTGTTCGGCTGTGAGTAGGTGTGAATCTCCAACCATAATTGCTGAAAAATGTGTTAGAAAAGGTAAGAATGCCGATCCATACATCATCAAAAGCGGGAGAGGTGGTGTTCGGCTGCAAGTAGGTGTGAATGTCCAGCCATAATTACTCACAAATGGGTAAGAAAAGGTAGTATTGCCAGACCATACATGATCAAAACAGGGAGCGGAGGTGGTTAAGCTGCAAGAAGGTGTTAATGTCCGACTAAAGTTTGTAAAAAGCGGGTAAGAAAAGGTGCGAATGCCCGACAATGTATGATCAAAAGAGGGAGCGGAGGTTTTCGGCTGAAAGAAGGTCTGAATGTCCAACCATAATTTGTAAAAACCGGGGAAGAAAAGGCTCGAAAGCCCGACTATACACCATCAAAAGCTGGAGCGGAGGTGTTCCGCTGTAAGACGGTGTGAATGTCCGACCATAGTTGGTAAAAAGCGGGTAAGAAAAGGTTAAAATACCCGACTGTACACAATCAATAGCGGGAGCGGAGTTGTTCGGCTACAAGAAGGTGTGAAAGTCACACCATGGTTTGTAAAAACCGGTAAGAAAAGGCTCGAAAGCCCGACTATACACCATCAAAAAGAAGGTTTGAATGTCCATCAATAATTGCTTTAAAACAAGAAAGTAAATTTTCGAATATCAAACCGCACATGATCATAAGCGGGAGAGGAGGTGTTCGGCTGCAAGAAGGTGTGAATGTCCACCCATAATTACCTAAAAAATGGGTAAAAAAAAAGGTGAATCAAAAAGCAGGTGTGAATGTCAGATCATAATTTGTAAAAAGCTGATGAGAAAGGGTGAGAATGCCCGACTATACACCATCAAATGCGGGAGCGGAGGTGTTCGGCTCTGAGTAGGTGTGAATGTCCGACCATAATTGCTGAAGAATGTGTTAGAAAAGGTAAGAATGCTGGACCATACATCATCAAAAGCGGAAGAGGTGGTGTTCGGCTGCAAAAAGGTGTGACTGTTCGACTAAAGTTTGTAAAAAGTGGGTAAGACAAGGTGCGAATGCCTGACAATGTATGATCAAAAGCGGGAGCGGAGGTGTTCAGCTGCAAGAAGGTCTACATGTCCATCAATAATTGCTAGAAAACATGAAAGAAACTTTTCGAAAATCAAACCGCACATGATCATAAGTGGGATAGGAGGTGTTCAGCTGCAAGGTGTGAATGTCCACCCATAATTCCTGAAAAATGGGCAAAAAAAGGTGTGAATGCCCAACCATACATCATCAAAAGCAGGAGTGGAAGTGTTCGGCTACAAGAAGGTGTGAACGTCCAACCAAAATATGTAAAAAGAAGTTAAGAAAAGGTTCGAATATCCAACCAAACATAATCAAAAGCGGGAGCAGAGCTGTTCGACTGCAAGTAGGTGTGAATGTCAGATCATAATTTGCAAAAAGCTGATGAGAAAGGGTGAGAATGCCCGACTATACACCATCAAATGTGGGAGCGGAGTTGTTCGGCTGTGAGTAGGTGTGAATCTCCGACCATAATTGCTGAAAAATGTGTTAGAAAAGGTAAAAATGCCGGTCAATACATCATCAAAAGCGAGAGAGGTTGTGTTCGACTGCAAGTAGGTGTGAATGTCCAGCCATAATTACTCACAAACGGGTAAGAAAAGGTAGTAGCCAGACGATATATGATCAAAACAGGGAGCGGAGGTGGTTCAGCTGCAAGAAGGTTTGAATGTCAAACTAAAGTTCAAATATATTAACAAAAGCGGGAGGAGAGGTCTTCGGATGAGAGTGGTTGAAAATTTCCAACCATAATGTATAAAATGCGGTGAAAAAAAAGTTGTGATAGAACACTAAAAGGTGGAGCGGAAGTGTTCGGCTGCAAGAAGGTGTGAATGTCCGACTATATTTGGTGAAAAGCAGGTGAAGCAAGGTCTGAATGCCCAACCTTACATCATCAAAAGCAAGATCAGAGTTGTTTGGCTGCAAGAAGGCCATAGTTTGCCAAAAGCGGGTAAGGTGCGAATGTCCAACTAAATATCAACAAAATTTGGGGCGGAGGTCTTCGGATGCAAGTGGGTGTGAATATCCCACCATACAAGTATGGTGGAGAGGAAGCTGTGAATAGCCGACCATAGTTTGGAAAAAGCGGTTTGAATGCCCGAACATACACCATCAAAAGAGGGAGCGGAGGTGTTCCGCTGTACGAAGGTGTGAATGTCCAACCATACTTGGTAAAAAGCGGGTAAGAAAAGGTTAATATACCCGACAGTACACAATCAATAGCGGGAGCGGATGTGTTCGGCTACAAGAAGGTGTGACAGTCCGACCATGGTTTGTAAAAAGCGGGTAAGAAAAGGTGCGAATGTCCGACAATGTATGATCAAAAGAGAGAGCGGAGGTTTTCGGATACACGAAAGTTTGAATGTCCCACCATAGTTTGTAAATAGCGGGTAAGAAAAGGTTCGAATGCCCGACTATACACCATAAAAAGCGGGAGCGGAGGTTTTCCGCTGTAAGACGGTGTGAATGTCCGACCATAGTTGGTAAAAAGCGGGTAAGAAAAGGTTAAAATACCCGACTGTACAAAATCAATAGCGGGAGCGGAGTTGTTCGGCTACAAGAAGGTGTGAAAGTCCGACCATGGTTTGTAAAAAGCAGTTAAGAAAAGGTTCGAATATCCAACCAAACATAATCAAAAGCGGGAGCAGAGCTGTTCGAATGCAAGTAGGTGTGAATGTCCAGCCATAATTACTCACAAACGGGATAAGAAAAGTTAGTATTGCCAGACCATACATGATCAAAACAGGGAGCGGAGGTTCAGCTGCAAGGTGTGAATGTCTGACTATAGTTTGTAAAAAGCGGGTAAGACAAGGTGCGAATGCCCGACAATGTATGATCAAAAGAGAGAGCGGAGGTGTTCGGCTGCAAGGTCTGAATGTCCAACCATAATTTGTAAAAACCGGGTAAGAAAAGGCTCGAAAGCCCGACTATACATCATCAAAAGCGGGAGCGGAGGTGTTCAGCTGCAAGAAGGTGTGAATGTTCGACTAAAGTTTGTAAAAAGCTGGTAAGACAAGGAGCGATGTCCCGACATTGTATGATCAAAAGCGGGAGCGGAGGTGTCCAGCTGTGAGTAGGTGTGAATGTCCGACCATAATTGCTGAAAAATGTGTTAGAAAAGGTAAGAATACTGGACCATACATCATCAAAAGCGGGAGAGGTGGTGTTCGGCTGCAAGAAGGTGTGAAAGTCCGACAATGGTTTGTAAAAAGCGGGTAATAAAAGGTTCGAATGCCCGAATATACATCATCAAAAGCGGAAGCGGAGGTGTTCGGATGCAAGAAGGTGTGAACGTCCGACCAAAGTTTGTAAAAAGCAGTGAAAAGCGAGAAAAAGCTTTTCGTGAGTTCTGCATGATTTGGGATTTTGCTTATAAAATGCATTACTTCACTCAAACTATGTTAAAACTGATTTGTCCTTCATATTAACCATGTCTAGAAAGATTTAAACAAAAAAACAACGTTGTACTTTGCAGTAAAAGAAAGAGCAAATCTAAAGTTTCAGGAATCCGAGTATAAGCCTGCTTTCATGAGTTCTGCACCATTTCGGATTTTGCTATAAAATGAATTGCTTTGCTCAAACCAAGTTAAAACTGCTTTGTCCTTCATATTTATTCATGTCTAATCAAGTTTCAACGATAAACAACGTTGTACTTTGTAGAATGAGAAAGAACTTCTTCAGCAATAAGCATCTCTCGACATATGACGAAATACAGATTTTGCTATAAAATTAATTTCTTCTATCAGCGTGACTTAAAACTGTTTGTCCTCCTTATTTATCCACTTCAAATCAAGTTTCAACAATTAATAAAAAATTGTAGTTTGAGAAAGAACAACTTAATCTTCAGCAATCAGTATAAAGAGAGGGTAACAAAAGGTGCAAATGCCAACCATACATCACTAAAAGGTGGAGCGGAAGTATTCAGCTGCAAGTAGGTGTGAATGTTCGACCATAATTTGTAAAAAGTGGGTAAGAAAAGGTTCGAATGCCCGACTAAATATTAACAAAAGCGGGAGGAGAGGTCTTCGGATGAGAGTGGGTGAGAATTTCCTACCATACAAGTATGGTGGAGAGGAAGCTGTGATTGGCCGACAATAGTAAAAAGCAGGTGAGAAAAGGTGCGAATGTCAAAACATACATGATCAAAACAGGGAGCGGAGGTGTTTGGCTGCGACAAGGTGTGAATGTCCACCCATAATTAATGAAAAACGGGCAACAAGTAGGTTCGAATGCCCAACCATACATCATCAAAAGCAGGAGTGGATGTGTTCGGCTTCAAGAAGGTATGAATGTCCATCAATAATTGCTATAAAACATGAAAGAAAATTTTCGAATATCAAACCGCACATAATCATAAGCGGGAGAGGAGGTGTTCCGCTGCAAGAAGGTGTGAATATCCACCCATAATTACTGAAAAATGGGTAAGAAAAGGTGCGAATGCCCAACCATACATCATCAAAAGCAGGAGTGGATGTGTTCGGCTACAAGAAGGTTTGAATGTCCGACCATAGTTTGTAAAAAGCGGGTAAGAACAGGTTTGTATGCCCGACTGTACACAATCAAAAGAGGGAGCGGAGTTGTTCAGCTACAAGAAGGTGTGAAAGTCCAACCATGGTTTGTAAAAAGCGGGTAAGAACAGGTTCGTATGCCCGAATATACACCATCAAATGCGGGAGCGGAGGTGTTCGGCTGTGAGTAGGTGTGAATCTCCAACCATAATTGCTGAAAAATGTGTTAGAAAAGGTAAGAATGCCGATCCATACATCATCAAAAGCGGGAGAGGTGGTGTTCGGCTGCAAGTAGGTGTGAATGTCCAGCCATAATTACTCACAAATGGGTAAGAAAAGGTAGTATTGCCAGACCATACATGATCAAAACAGGGAGCGGAGGTGGTTAAGCTGCAAGAAGGTGTTAATGTCCGACTAAAGTTTGTAAAAAGCGGGTAAGAAAAGGTGCGAATGCCCGACAATGTATGATCAAAAGAGGGAGCGGAGGTTTTCGGCTGAAAGAAGGTCTGAATGTCCAACCATAATTTGTAAAAACCGGGGAAGAAAAGGCTCGAAAGCCCGACTATACACCATCAAAAGCTGGAGCGGAGGTGTTCCGCTGTAAGACGGTGTGAATGTCCGACCATAGTTGGTAAAAAGCGGGTAAGAAAAGGTTAAAATACCCGACTGTACACAATCAATAGCGGGAGCGGAGTTGTTCGGCTACAAGAAGGTGTGAAAGTCACACCATGGTTTGTAAAAACCGGTAAGAAAAGGCTCGAAAGCCCGACTATACACCATCAAAAAGAAGGTTTGAATGTCCATCAATAATTGCTTTAAAACAAGAAAGTAAATTTTCGAATATCAAACCGCACATGATCATAAGCGGGAGAGGAGGTGTTCGGCTGCAAGAAGGTGTGAATGTCCACCCATAATTACCTAAAAAATGGGTAAAAAAAAAGGTGAATCAAAAAGCAGGTGTGAATGTCAGATCATAATTTGTAAAAAGCTGATGAGAAAGGGTGAGAATGCCCGACTATACACCATCAAATGCGGGAGCGGAGGTGTTCGGCTCTGAGTAGGTGTGAATGTCCGACCATAATTGCTGAAGAATGTGTTAGAAAAGGTAAGAATGCTGGACCATACATCATCAAAAGCGGAAGAGGTGGTGTTCGGCTGCAAAAAGGTGTGACTGTTCGACTAAAGTTTGTAAAAAGTGGGTAAGACAAGGTGCGAATGCCTGACAATGTATGATCAAAAGCGGGAGCGGAGGTGTTCAGCTGCAAGAAGGTCTACATGTCCATCAATAATTGCTAGAAAACATGAAAGAAACTTTTCGAAAATCAAACCGCACATGATCATAAGTGGGATAGGAGGTGTTCAGCTGCAAGGTGTGAATGTCCACCCATAATTCCTGAAAAATGGGCAAAAAAAGGTGTGAATGCCCAACCATACATCATCAAAAGCAGGAGTGGAAGTGTTCGGCTACAAGAAGGTGTGAACGTCCAACCAAAATATGTAAAAAGAAGTTAAGAAAAGGTTCGAATATCCAACCAAACATAATCAAAAGCGGGAGCAGAGCTGTTCGACTGCAAGTAGGTGTGAATGTCAGATCATAATTTGCAAAAAGCTGATGAGAAAGGGTGAGAATGCCCGACTATACACCATCAAATGTGGGAGCGGAGTTGTTCGGCTGTGAGTAGGTGTGAATCTCCGACCATAATTGCTGAAAAATGTGTTAGAAAAGGTAAAAATGCCGGTCAATACATCATCAAAAGCGAGAGAGGTTGTGTTCGACTGCAAGTAGGTGTGAATGTCCAGCCATAATTACTCACAAACGGGTAAGAAAAGGTAGTAGCCAGACGATATATGATCAAAACAGGGAGCGGAGGTGGTTCAGCTGCAAGAAGGTTTGAATGTCAAACTAAAGTTCAAATATATTAACAAAAGCGGGAGGAGAGGTCTTCGGATGAGAGTGGTTGAAAATTTCCAACCATAATGTATAAAATGCGGTGAAAAAAAAGTTGTGATAGAACACTAAAAGGTGGAGCGGAAGTGTTCGGCTGCAAGAAGGTGTGAATGTCCGACTATATTTGGTGAAAAGCAGGTGAAGCAAGGTCTGAATGCCCAACCTTACATCATCAAAAGCAAGATCAGAGTTGTTTGGCTGCAAGAAGGCCATAGTTTGCCAAAAGCGGGTAAGGTGCGAATGTCCAACTAAATATCAACAAAATTTGGGGCGGAGGTCTTCGGATGCAAGTGGGTGTGAATATCCCACCATACAAGTATGGTGGAGAGGAAGCTGTGAATAGCCGACCATAGTTTGGAAAAAGCGGTTTGAATGCCCGAACATACACCATCAAAAGAGGGAGCGGAGGTGTTCCGCTGTACGAAGGTGTGAATGTCCAACCATACTTGGTAAAAAGCGGGTAAGAAAAGGTTAATATACCCGACAGTACACAATCAATAGCGGGAGCGGATGTGTTCGGCTACAAGAAGGTGTGACAGTCCGACCATGGTTTGTAAAAAGCGGGTAAGAAAAGGTGCGAATGTCCGACAATGTATGATCAAAAGAGAGAGCGGAGGTTTTCGGATACACGAAAGTTTGAATGTCCCACCATAGTTTGTAAATAGCGGGTAAGAAAAGGTTCGAATGCCCGACTATACACCATAAAAAGCGGGAGCGGAGGTTTTCCGCTGTAAGACGGTGTGAATGTCCGACCATAGTTGGTAAAAAGCGGGTAAGAAAAGGTTAAAATACCCGACTGTACAAAATCAATAGCGGGAGCGGAGTTGTTCGGCTACAAGAAGGTGTGAAAGTCCGACCATGGTTTGTAAAAAGCAGTTAAGAAAAGGTTCGAATATCCAACCAAACATAATCAAAAGCGGGAGCAGAGCTGTTCGAATGCAAGTAGGTGTGAATGTCCAGCCATAATTACTCACAAACGGGATAAGAAAAGTTAGTATTGCCAGACCATACATGATCAAAACAGGGAGCGGAGGTTCAGCTGCAAGGTGTGAATGTCTGACTATAGTTTGTAAAAAGCGGGTAAGACAAGGTGCGAATGCCCGACAATGTATGATCAAAAGAGAGAGCGGAGGTGTTCGGCTGCAAGGTCTGAATGTCCAACCATAATTTGTAAAAACCGGGTAAGAAAAGGCTCGAAAGCCCGACTATACATCATCAAAAGCGGGAGCGGAGGTGTTCAGCTGCAAGAAGGTGTGAATGTTCGACTAAAGTTTGTAAAAAGCTGGTAAGACAAGGAGCGATGTCCCGACATTGTATGATCAAAAGCGGGAGCGGAGGTGTCCAGCTGTGAGTAGGTGTGAATGTCCGACCATAATTGCTGAAAAATGTGTTAGAAAAGGTAAGAATACTGGACCATACATCATCAAAAGCGGGAGAGGTGGTGTTCGGCTGCAAGAAGGTGTGAAAGTCCGACAATGGTTTGTAAAAAGCGGGTAATAAAAGGTTCGAATGCCCGAATATACATCATCAAAAGCGGAAGCGGAGGTGTTCGGATGCAAGAAGGTGTGAACGTCCGACCAAAGTTTGTAAAAAGCAGTGAAAAGCGAGAAAAAGCTTTTCGTGAGTTCTGCATGATTTGGGATTTTGCTTATAAAATGCATTACTTCACTCAAACTATGTTAAAACTGATTTGTCCTTCATATTAACCATGTCTAGAAAGATTTAAACAAAAAAACAACGTTGTACTTTGCAGTAAAAGAAAGAGCAAATCTAAAGTTTCAGGAATCCGAGTATAAGCCTGCTTTCATGAGTTCTGCACCATTTCGGATTTTGCTATAAAATGAATTGCTTTGCTCAAACCAAGTTAAAACTGCTTTGTCCTTCCATATTCATCAATGTCTAGATCGACTTCAAGAAAAACATTGGACTTTGCAGTAGAAGAAGTTGAAATCCATCTACACATTGATAAATATGAAGGACAAAGCAGTTCCCACTTGCCCATAAGAAAATAAGCTTATTCTCGGATTCCTGATCCTTCAGTTTTGCTCTTTCTTCTACTGCAAAATACAATGTTGTTCTTTGTTGAAGTCGATCTAGACATTGATAAATATGAATGAAAAAGCAGTTTTAACTTGGTTTGAGTGAATGAATTCATTTTATACATAAAATCCGAAATCGTGCAGAACTCATGAAAATAAGCTTATTCTCGGATTCCTAAAACTTTTGATTGGCTCTTTCTTTTACTGCAAAGTACAACGTTGTTTTTTTGTTTAAATCTATCGAGACATTGATAAATATGAAGGTAAAAGCCGTTTTAACATAGTTTGAGTGAAGGAATTGATTTTATAGATAAAATCCCAAATCATGCAGAACTCCTCAAAAGGGAGGTATGGCTTAATCACAAGTGTGGCTCTTTCTCATTCAGGGTAGTATGAGGAAGTTTATGCTTAAAATATATGTAGAAATGGGTACATATGAAGGACAAAGCAGTGTTAACTTAGTTTGCGTGAAGGAATTAATTTTATACATAAAATCCGAAATCGTGCAGAACTCATGAAAATAAGCTTATTCTCGGATTCCTAAAACTTTTGATTTGCACTTTCTTTTACTGCAAAGTACAACGTTGTTTTTTGTTGAAATCTATCTAGACATTGATAAATACCAGCCGAAACTCTGCTGCCGCTTTTGATAATTTATGGTTGGGCATTCTTACCTTTTCTTACCCGCTTTTTACAAATTATGATCTTACATTTACACCTACTTGCAGTCGAACACCTTCTCATCCACTTATGATCATGTGCGGTTGGGCTTTCGCACCTTTTCTTACCCATTTTTCAGTAATTATGGGTGGACATTCAGACCTTGCAGCCGAACACCTCCGCTTCCGCTTTTGATGGTATATAGTCGGGCATTCGAGCCTTTTCTTACCCGCCTATTACTTACTATGGTTGGACATTCAAACCTTCTTGTATCCGAACAGATCCGCTCCTGCTTTTGATGATGTATGATTTGGCATTCGCACCTTTTCTTACCCATTTTTCAGTAATTTTTGGTTTGACATTCAGACCTTCTTGCACCTGAACACCTCTGCTCCCGCTTTTGATGGTGTATAGTCGGGCTTTCGAGCCTTTTCTTCCCCGATTTTTACAAATTGTGGTTGGACATTCAGACCTTGCAGCCGAAAACCTCCGCTCCCTCTTTTGATCATACATTGTTGGGCATTCGCCCCTTGTCTTACACGGTTTTTACAAACTTTAGTCAGACATTCACACCTTGCAGCTGAACCACCTCCATTCCCTGTTTTGATCATGTGTGGTCTGGAAATACTACCTTTTCTTCCCCCGTTTGTGAGTAATTATGGCTGGACATTCACACCTACTTGCAGCCGAAAAACCACCTCTCCCGCTTTTGATGATGTATTGTCCGGCATTCTAGTCTTTTCTATCACATTTTTCAGCAATTATGATCTGACATTCACACCTACTTGCAGTCGAACAGCTCTGCTCCCGCTTTTGATTATGTTCGGTTGGATATTCAAACCTTTTCTTAACTGCTTTTTACAAACTTTGGTCGGACGTTCACACCTTCTTGCAGCCGAACACCTCCGCTTCCGCTTTTGATGGTATATATTCGGGTATTCGAACCTTTTCTTACCCGCCTATTACTTACTATGGTTGGACATTCAAACCTTCTTGTGTCCGAACAGATCCGCTCCTGCTTTTGATGATGTATGATTTGGCATTCGCACCTTTTCTTACCCATTTTTCAGTAATTTTTGGTTTGACATTCAGACCTTCTTGCACCTGAACACCTCTGCTCCCGCTTTTGATGGTGTATAGTCGGGCTTTCGAGCCTTTTCTTCCCCGATTTTTACAAATTGTGGTTGGACATTCAGACCTTGCAGCCGAAAACCTCCGCTCCCTCTTTTGATCATACATTGTCGGGCATTCGCCCCTTGTCTTACACGGTTTTTACAAACTTTAGTCAGACATTCACACCTTGCAGCTGAACCACCTCCATTCCCTGTTTTGATCATGTGTGGTCTGGAAATACTACCTTTTCTTCCCCCGTTTGTGAGTAATTATGGCTGGACATTCACACCTACTTGCAGCCGAAAAACCACCTCTCCCGCTTTTGATGATGTATTGTCCGGCATTCTAGTCTTTTCTATCACATTTTTCAGCAATTATGATCTGACATTCACACCTACTTGCAGTCGAACAGCTCTGCTCCCGCTTTTGATTATGTTCGGTTGGATATTCAAACCTTTTCTTAACTGCTTTTTACAAACTTTGGTCGGACGTTCACACCTTCTTGCAGCCGAACACCTCCGCTTCCGCTTTTGATGGTATATATTCGGGTATTCGAACCTTCTCTTACCCGCTTTTTACAAACCATGGTTGGACTTTCATACCTTCTTGTAGCTGAACAACTCCACTCCTGCTTTTGATGATTTATGGTTGGACATTCGCATCTTTTCCTACCAATTTTTCAGTAATTATGGGTGGATATTCACACCTTCTTGCAGCTGAACACCTCCTCTCCCGCTAATGATCATGTAAGGTTTGATATTCGAAAATTTTCTTTCAGGTTTTAAAGCAATTATTAATGGACATTCACACCTACTTGCAGCCGAACACCACCTCTTCCGCTTTTGATGATGTATGGACCGGCATTCTTACCTTTTCTAACACATTTTTCAGCAATTATGGTTGGAGAATCACACCTACTCACAGCCGAACAACTCCGCTACCGCATTTGATGGTGTATAGTCGGGATTTCTCACCCTTTCTCATCAGCTTTTTGCAAATTATTCTCTGACATTCACACCTACTTGCAGTCGAACACCTACGCTTCCGGTTTTGATAGTGTATATTCGGGCATAAGAACCTTTTCTTACCCGCTTTTTACAAACCATGGTTGGACTTTCACACCTTCTCTTAGCTGAACACCTCCGCTCCCTCTTTTGATTGTGTACAGTCGGGTATTTTAACCTTTTATTACCCGCTTTTTACCAACTATGATCGGACATTCACACCGTCTTACAGCGGAACACCTCCGCTACCTCTTTTGATGGTGTATGTTCGGGCATTCGAACCTTTTCTTACCCGCTTTTTAAAACCAGGGTCGGACTTTCACAACTTTTAGTAGCCGAACAACTCCGCTCCCGCTATTGATTGTGTACAGTCGGGTATTTTAACCTTTTCTTACCCGCTTTTTACCAACTATGGTCGGATATTCACACCTTCTTACAGCGGAACACCTCCGCTCCCTCTTTTGATGGTGTATGTTTGGGCATTCGAACCATTTCTTACCCGCTTTTTACAAACTATGGTCAGACATTCAAACCTTCTTGTAGCCGAACACATCCACTCGTGCATTTGATGATGTATGGTTGGGAATTCGCACCTTTTCTTACCCATTTTTCAGTAATTATGGGTGTACATTCACACCTTCTTGCAGCTGAACACCTCCTCTCCCGCTTATTATCATGTGCGGTTTGATATTCGAAAATTCTCTTTCATGTTTTCTAGCAATTATTGATGGACATTCAGACCTTCTTGCAGCTGAACACCTCCGCTCCAGCTTTTGATGGTGTATAGTCGGGCTTTCGAGCCTTTTCTTCCCCGGTTTTTACAAATTACGGTTGGACATTCAGACCTTCTTTCAGCCGAAAACCTCCGCTCCCTCTTTTGATCATACATTATCGGGCATTCGCACCTTTTCTTACCCGCTTTTTACAAACTTTAGTCGGACATTAACACCTTCTTGCAGTTTAACCACCTCCGCTCCCTGTTTTGATCATGTATGGTCTGGCAATACTACCTTTTCTTACCCATTTGTGAGTAATTATGGCTGGACATTCACACCTACTTGCAGCCGAACACAACCTCTCCCGCTTTTGATGATGTATGGACCGGCATTCTTACCTTTTCTAACACATTTTTCAGCAATTATGGTTGGAGATTCACACCTACTCACAGCCGAACACCTCCGCTCCCGCATTTGATGGTGTATATTCGGGCATACGAACCTGTTCTTACCCGCTTTTTACAAACCATGGTCGGACTTTCACACCTTCTTGTAGCTGAACAACTCCGCTCCCTCTTTTGATTGTGTACAGTCGGGCATACAAACCTGTTCTTACCCGCTTTTTACAAACTATGGTCGGACATTCATACCTTCTTGAAGCCGAACACATCCACTCCTGCTTTTGATGATGTATGGTTGGGCATTTGCACCTTTTCTTACCCATTTTTCAGTAATTATGGGTGGATATTCACACCTTCTTGCAGCGGAACACCTCCTCTCCCGCTTATGATTATGTGCGGTTTGATATTCGAAAATTTTCTTTCATGTTTTATAGCAATTATTGATGGACATTCATACCTTCTTGAAGCCGAACACATCCACTCCTGCTTTTGATGATGTATGTTCGGGCATTCGAACCTACTTGTTGCCCGTTTTTCATTAATTATGGGTGGACATTCCCACCTTGTCGCAGCCAAACACCTCCGCTCCCTGTTTTGATCATGTATGTTTTGACATTCGCACCTTTTCTCACCTGCTTTTTACCATTGTCGGCCAATCACAGCTTCCTCTCCACCATACTTGTATGGTAGGAAATTCTCACCCACTCTCATCCAAAGACCTCTCCTCCCGCTTTTGTTAATATTTAGTCGGGCATTCGAACCTTTTCTTACCCACTTTTTACAAATTATGGTCGAACATTCACACCTACTTGCAGCTGAATACTTCCGCTCCACCTTTTAGTGATGTATGGTTGGCATTTGCACCTTTTGTTACCCTCTTTTTATACTGATTGCTGAAGATTAAGTTGTTCTTTCTCAAACTACAATTTTTTTTTAATTGTTGAAACTTGATTTGAAGTGGATAAATAAGGAGGACAAACAGTTTTAAGTCACGCTGATAGAAGAAATTAATTTTATAGCAAAATCTGTATTTCGTCATATGTCGAGAGATGCTTATTGCTGAAGAAGTTCTTTCTCATTCTACAAAGTACAACGTTGTTTATCGTTGAAACTTGATTAGACATGAATAAATATGAAGGACAAAGCAGTCTTAACTTGGTTTGAGTTAATTAATTCGTTTTATAGGAGAATCCGAATTCGTGCTTATTTTCGGATTCCTGAAGAATGAGTCTGGTTCTTTCTCATAATACAAAGTGTGTTGTTTATTGTTGAAACTTCATCAGAAGTGAAGAAATAAATGAATGCCTATCAACAAATGTGGGATCTAAACTCTACTGCTTCCTCTAAAATAATTTCTTTTCTCAATTCAGAAATGTGTGTGTGTAAGTCACAACACCCGTGACACCAAAACGGCTTTCTTTTCTCTCTTTTCTCTACACTCTGCACTATGAGCACACACACCAAATCAGAAAGGCTTTTTTCTCTCTTTTCTACATTATGGACTGTGGGGACACAAAACCGCTCTCTCTTTTTTTTTTTGATTGTGTGCCAGGGCGTTGTCTCACGTATTAGATTATGCTTAAGATATGAATGGGTTTATCAGTCACATCAGAATCCATACATACTGATCCTCCCGTAATAAAATGGTCGGATCTTATCAAACACACTTTGTTTCTTGTGACAATCAAGTCAGCGAAACAGCGTATACACGTCAAGACACTGAATCAAGTTTGCCACAAGAACTCATAAGTTTGGCAGTATTGCTCTGCCGTCAGCAATCATACATCCATTTTATTTTCGTGAGACGTGCAGGCACCTGTTCATCTACTGTTCTATCACTATGAATTAGTTTATCTATTATCAATAAGGATACTTCTACAACTACTATCAAAGTATGTCCAGACTTCTTATGTTGTCAGTTGCTATATATGAATAAGTGGGTAGCTACTGACTAGCATTAAGCATGTCACACAGCCCAAACATATGACATTTCAGGACACACCACACAGTTAACAACCACAGTGAAGTGTCAAAGCCCAAACATTCAACAGGACACTTACACAACACATTCAAATCAAACAGTCAGACAACATACAAGAACATATACCCCAGCCGGCATTGCTCCCTGCCTATTTTCCTACAGCTCACTATGTGTGCGCACACCTTTATTCACAAACTCTTCAACTTATACTCTTTTACCGAAGCTGCTACAGCTCGATTGGCCGAATACCCTTAGATCCTATTTCGGTGAATTTGACATCTGCCTTACATGTAACAGATTAGCGGTTTAGCAGTTTTAATTTAGTTTGAGTGAAGGAATTCATTTTATAGCAAAATCCGAAATCGTGAAGCACTCATGAAAGTAAGCTTATTCTCGGATTCCTGAAACTTTAGATTTGCTCTTTCTTTTACTGCAAAGTACAACGTTGTTTTTTTTGTTTAAATCTTTCTAGACATGGTAAATATGAACGACAAAGCAGTTTTAACATAGTTTGAGTGAAGGAATTCATTTTATAGATAAAATCCCAAGAGTCTGCAGAGAAAAGAGAGTGAATGCGAAGTAGACTTTAACACGGCTATGGGAGCGAGCCGAGTGTCGGCTAACCGGGCGAATTGCTTGAAAGAAACGCGACACCGAATGAGTGGTCAGAACAAAGCCTCAATACGGTGTTCCCGTGGTGTTTGTGGCTGCCTTGTCTTTTGCACAGAGTAAAAGACAAGGCAGCCATCGAATAGATTGTTTCTACTTGGTCAGCCGAGGAGCAGGGGGGGGGGCAAGCGTCTCAACCAAGAAAAGCTCACCAAGTAGGAACAATCGGGCCCTTTTCGATGGCTGCAACACCTGAAAGAGATATTGATGCGAGACCCGATCAAATGCTTTTTCAAAGTCTAAATTTAAGATGACAAGCCGGATGTTTCTGTCTCTAGCGTAATCAATGATGTCTCGAATCAGTACGAGGCTGTCGGTGAGTTGTCTCCCTGAGATGGCACAAGCTTGGTCTGGGTGAATTACCTCCTCTAAAACAGAGGACATCCGTGTCGCTAAAACCTTGCTAAAAAGTTTACAGTCAAAGTTTAAAAATGTGATGGGCCTCCAATTCTTTAGGTCAGTCTTATCATTTCTTTTATAAAGTAGAGTCACTATTCCCACTCTAAAACTGTCAGGCAGTCGGTCGAGTTTTTCAAAATCTTTAAAAACATCTAAAATGTCTGACGATAAAAGGTCCCAATAGGTCAGATAGAATTCTGCAGGAAGCCCGTCTAAACCCGGAGCTCGCCTTCTCTTAAAACCTGTTAGGCATTTTTTTAACTCTAAAGCAGTAAAATTCTGTGTCAAGTGTGCATTCTCTTTTACGGTTTTGTCAACGAATTTTAAGATTTCTGCCGATGTTTCCAAGTGCACTGGTTTCTCTTTGTTACTATAAAAGGTATGTACAGTTTCAATCATCTCTTGTGTGGATTTTGTTAAAAACCCATCTTCTCTTTTTAGATTTTGAATACACTCCTTTTTATTTATAACTTTCTTTCTTTTTCACCTTCCTCAATTTCCTGCTCCCTGCTTCTTACAAAAATTCCTTTACTCTTTATTTCTGCTAAAACTGACATTTCCTTTTTGACATCTTTGATTTCTTCTTTAAAGTCTATGCCACACTGATTTAGTTTAAAGTAGCGCTGTAAGCGTTTATGTAGTCCCATCATACATCTATTCTCTTTCCTTTTTTTACGTTTACCTTGCTGTTTAAAAAAAAGTCTGGGTCGTTTCCTTCACCATTTCCCACCATTGTGCATGTGTTTCGTAGAGGTCTTGAAGGGTCTGCCACTCTTTATAACATTCCCTGTACTGACTGACTATGATTTCATCCTCCAACAGGGAACAGTTGAGTTTCCACAGACCACTTCCTACCGTCACACCAGAAGGGGGTGAAAGGGTGCAGGAGAGCATAAGGTGGTCTGAAAAGAAAACAGGGGTTAATCTAACATCAGTGGGTGGGCAATCTCTAGTAAAGAAATAATCAATGCGAGAGGCTCTGGTGCCATCATGACTAAACCAGGTGAAGCCCTCCTCTCTGGGATGCATGGTTTTAAAACAGTCAGTAAGCTTAAAATCCCTGCATATGCCCTGAAGTAAAATCGAAGTCTTATCCACTTTAAAATCTACCCCTGCTCTTTTTCTATCTTTCCTGCTCAAGATACAGTTAAAATCCCCTCCTACAACTAAAGGTACTTGCCCTAGCATGTAAAGCTGTATATCTTCTAAAAGGTCTTACCTTTCATTTTTTCCATTGAAACCATAAATATTTAAGAGGTTAAAGTCTTGCCCCATAAAATTCAAGTGTGCTAAAAGTGCCCGTCCGTCTCTCACCACTGTGCTACCTTTCACCAGAACATGCGGATTTTTAATTAGAATGGCCACACCATCATTTTTATTTTGATTTGAGCCACTCCATATCGATAAATGGGGCCACATTTCCTCCCATTGTCTATGGTTTTTTAAAAAAGGTAGTCCACATTCTTGTATTAAAAACACATCTGATTTTATGGAGTCTAAGAATGATAAAATACTCTGGGCTCTTGTCTTTGATTTCACACTTCTCACATTTAGTGTTGAGAAGGTGAGAACCATTAAAACCATAAAGGAAAGTAGGTATGTCATTTTCGTTTTTCTAAGTTATCAAAACAAATTACACAAAGGTTATTTCTTGGGAAACTAGCTCTTCCTTCATTTCTTTAGGTGAAAAGTGAGTAGGGTGATCTATATTTCCTTTTCGGACTCTCGGTGTTGGCCTCTGACGCAATGTTGCATTTAACTTTGAGTCCCTGGGGGTTGATTGCAGAGCTGAAGTTAAAAAGGAGACCTCATTTGGTGAGTCGGAGGGGAAGACTCTAGGTTCTTCCACTGAAGAACTGTCTGAAAGGGACCTAACCCTTCCCCTCTTCTCTGATACCACTGGGGAATCAGAGGCTCAGATGCCGTCCTCTTCGGCTGTTGACCTTCGGGGAGGTGAGTATCTTCACTAGACTCACCTGTCTGCTCTTCCTCCTCATTTAGCGTAGCTCCACCCTCTGCCTGTGAATTCTCACAGACTTCAACACTGAGTGGTGAGGCCTCTACAGGCCCCTCCCCTTTTTGCTCCTCACTTCCAATCCAAGCTTTTGGCGGGAAGTTTGAATTTATTGGGTCAACCTCTTCACTTTGTTCACCAACTGCCACCTTTGGTCCTTCTCTTTGTTGGCTTGACTGTGGCTTTACCGTCTTTAATTTGTTGGCAAAAGATTTAGGGCAATCTCTGAAGAGGTGATTTAATTCTCCACAGAGATTACATTTCCTGCCATTTGGACACTCTCCAAAAGTTTGCCCAATTTCTCTGCTCTTCCCACATAACACCTTGGTACAAGCCTCAACCAGGTGCCCATGCTCAACACACTTGCGGCAGAACTTGAGCTGCCCCTGGTAGTGGATGTAACCTCGGTTTTCAAGGTGGCCAGAGTGTCGCCCACCCGCTGCACTGAGCACTCTTCAGCCCTTTTAAATGGTATAACTTTGCACTCCCGCATGCTCCAGCAAGCACCATTCAAGCAACAACTTTGCACTCCAGCTTCGAACATCGGCACAATCGCAACAAGTAAGGCGACTCTACTCAGAGAAGTCACTCTGCACAGTAACAAGATTTCTTTTGCACAGACAGAAAGGGCTTCACCCGCAAAGGTAAAGCCTGCCAAAAATAGAAACAACTCATTAGTGCTGCTCTCCACGAAAGTCTTTAGTAAAAGGCGAAAGACTTGTATGTTATGAAGAGAAACCAGAGTACGATTATCCGTCACTGCGGGAGCAGGGCATCAGGCTAGTTGCCATAGCCACCTTCCCCATGGTGAGCGTTGCTTGGTTGAAACGCTTGCCCCTGTGCAATCGACAAGGCAGCAACAAAAACACCACGGGAACACCGTATTGAGGCTTTGTTCTGACCGCTCATTCGGTGTCGCGTTTCTTTCAAGCAATTCTCCCGGTTAGCCCACACTTGGCTCGCTCCCAGAGCCGTGTTAAAGTCTACTTCGCATTCACTCTCTTTTCTCAGCAGACTCTTGGGATTTTATCTATAAAATGAATTCCTTCACTCAAACTATGTTAAAACTGCTTTGTCCTTCATATTTACCATGTCTAGAAAGATTTAAACAAAAAAAAAACAACGTTGTACTTTGCAGTAAAAGAAAGAGCAAATCTAAAGTTTCAGGAATCCGAGAATAAGCTTACTTTCATGAGTTCTTCACGATTTCGGATTTTGCTATAAAATGAATTCCTTCACTCAAACTAAATTAAAACTGCTAAACTGCTAATCTGTTACATGTAAGGCAGATGTCAAATTCACCGAAATAGGATCTAAGGGTATTCGGCCAATCGAGCTGTAGCAGCTTTGGTAAAAGAGTATAAGTTGAAGAGTTTGTGAATAAAGGTGTGCGCACACATAGTGAGCTGTAGGAAAATAGGCAGGGAGCAATGCCGGCTGGGGTATATGTTCTTGTATGTTGTCTGACTGTTTGATTTGAATGTGTTGTGTAAGTGTCCTGTTGAATGTTACATGTTTGGGCTTTGACACTTCACTGTGGTTGTTAACTGTGTGGTGTGTCCTGAAATGTTATATGTTTTGGGCTGTGTGACATGCTTAATGCTTGTCAGTAGCTACCCACTTATTCATATATAGCAACTGACAACATAAGAAGTCTGGACATACTTTGATAGTAGTTGTAGAAGTATCCTTATTGATAATAGATAAACTAATTCATAGTGATAGAACAGTAGATGAACAGGTGCCTGCACATGTCTCACGAAAATAAAATGGGTGTATGATTGCTGACGGCAGAGCAATACTGCCAAACTTATGAGTTCTTGTGGCAAACTTGATTCAGTGTCTTGACGTGTATACGCTGTTTCGCTGACTTGATTGTCACAAGAAACAAAGTGTGTTTGATAAGATCCGACCATTTTATTACGGGAGGATCAGTATGTATGGATTCTGATGTGACTGATAAACCCATTCGTATCGTAAGCATAATCTAATACGTGAGACAACGCCCTGGCACACAATCAAAAAAAAAAAGAGAGAGCGGTTTTGTGTCCCCACAGTCCATAATGTAGAAAAGAGAGAAAAAAGCCTTTCTGATTTGGTGTGTGTGCTCACAGTGCAGAGTTTAGAGAAAAGAGAGAAAAGAAAGCCGTTTTGGTGTCACGGGTGTTGTGACTTACACACACACATTTCTGAATTGAGAAAGGAAATTATTTTAGAGGAAGCACTAGAGTTTAGATCCCACATTTGTTGATAGGCATTCATTTATTTCTTCACTTCTGATGAAGTTTCAACAATAAACAACAAACTTTGTATTATGAGAAAGAACCAGACTCATTCTTCAGGAATCCGAAAATAAGCTCTATTTTACGAGTTATGCACGAATTCGGATTCTCCTATGAAACAAATTCCTTAACTCTAACCAAGTTAAGACTGCTTTGTCCTTCATATTTATTCATGTCTAATCAAGTTTCAACGATAAACAACGTTGTACTTTGTAGAATGAGAAAGAACTTCTTCAGCAATAAGCATCTCTCGACATATGACGAAATACAGATTTTGCTATAAAATTAATTCCTTCTATCAGCCTGACTTAAAACTGTTTGTCCTCCTTTTTAACAATTAAAAAAATGTTGTAGTTTGAGAAAAAACAACTTAATCTTAAGCAATCAGTAGGGTAAGAAAGGGTAAGAAAAGGTGCAAATGCCAACCATACATCACTAAAAGGTGGAGCGGAAGTATTCGGCTGCAAGTAGGTGCGAATGCCTGACAATGTATGATCAAAAGAGGGAGCGGAGGTTTTCGGCTGCAAGGTCTGAATGTCCAACCATAATTTGTAAAAACCGGGGAAGAAAAGGCTCGAAAGCCCGACTATACACCATCAAAAGCGGGAGCGGAGGTGTTCGGCTGCAAGTAGGTGTGAATGTTCGACCATAATTTGTAAAAAGCGGGTAAGAAAAGGTTCGAATGCCCGACTATATATTAACCAAAGCAGGAGGAGAGGTCTTCGGATAAGAGTGGGTGAGAATTTACAACCATAATCTATAAAATGCGGTGAAAAAAAAGGTGTGAATACCCCATAGAACACTAAAAGGTAGAGCGGAAGTGTTCGGCTGCAAGAAGGTGTGAATGTCTGACCATAGTTTGTAAAAAGCGGGTAAGAAAAGGTTCGAATGCCCGAACATACACCATCAAAGGAGGGAGCGGAGGTGTTCCGCTGTAAGAAGGTGTGAATGTCCGACCATAGTTGGCAAAAAGCAGGTAAGAAAAGGTTAAAATACCCGATTGTACACAATCAATAGTGGGAGCAGAGTTGTTCCGCTACTAAAAGGTGTGAAAGTCCGACCATGGTTTGTAAAAGGCGGGTAAGAAAAGGTGCGAATGCCCGACAATGTATGATCAAAAGAGGGAGCGGAGGTTTTCGGCTGAAACAAGGTCTGAATGTCCATCCATATTTTGTAAAAATCTGGGAAGAAAAGGCTCGAAAGCCCGACTGTACACCATCAACAGCTGGAGCGGAGGTGTTCAGCTGCAAGAAGGTCTGAATGTCCATCAATAATTGCTAGAAAACATGGAAGAGAATTTTCGAATATCAAACCGCACATGATCATAAGCGGGAGAGGAGGTGTTCAAATGCAAGATGGTGTGAATGTCCACCCATAATTACTGCAAAATGGGTAAGAAAAGGTACGAATGCCCAACCATACATGATCCTAACAGGGAGCGGAGGTGTTTGGCTGCGACAAGGTGTGTATGTCCACCCATAATTAATGAAAAGCGGGCAACAAGTAGGTTTGAATACCCATCATCAAAAGCAGGAGTGGATGTGTTCGGCTACAAGAAGGTTTGAATGTCTGACCATAGTTTGTAAAAAGCGGGTAAGAAAAGGTTCGAATGCCCGAACATACACCATCAAAGGAGGGAGCGGAGGTGTTCCGCTGTAAGGTGTGAATGTCCAACCATAATTGGCAAAAAGCATGTAAGAAAAGGTTAAAATACCCTATTGTACACAATCAATAGCGGGAGCAGAGTTGTTCCGCTACTAAAAGGTGTGAAAGTCCGACCATGAATTGTAAAAAGCGGGTAAGAAAAGGTGCGAATGCCCGACAATGTATGATCAAAAGAGGGAGCGGAGGTTTTCGGCTGAAAGAAGGTCTGAATGTCCATCCATAATTTGTAAAAATCGGGGAAGAAAAGGCTCGAAAGCCCGACTATACACCATCAACAGCTGGAGCGGAGGTGTTCAGCTGCAAGAAGGTCTGAATGTCCATCAATAATTGCTAGAAAACATGGAAGAGAATTTTCGAATATCAAACCGCACATGATCATAAGCGGGAGAGGAGGTGTTAAAATGCAAAAAGGTGTGAATGTCCACCCATAATTACTGCAAAATGGGTAAGAAAAGGTACGAATGCCCAACCATACACCATTAAAAGAGTGAGCGGAGGTGTTCCACTGTAAGAAGGTGTGAATATCTGACCATAGTTGGTAAAAAGCGGGTAAGAAAAGGTGAAAATACCTGACTGTACACAATCAATAGCGGGAGCGGAGTTGTTCGGCTACTAAAAGGTGTGAAGGTCCGACCCTAGTTTGTAAAAAGCGGGTAAGAGAAGGTGCGAATGCCCAACAATGTATGATCAAAAGAGGGAGCGGAGGTTTTCGGCTGCAAGAAGGTCTGAATGTCCAACAATAATTTTGTAAAAACCGGGGAAGAAAAGGCTCGAAAGCCCGACTATACATCATCAAAAGCGGGAGCGGAGGTGTTCAGCTGCAAGAAGGTCTGAATGTCCATCAATAATTGCTGAAAACATGAAAGAAAATTTTCGAATATCAAACCACACATTATCATAAGCGGGAGAGGAGGTGTTCAGCTGCAAGAAGGTGTGAATGTCCGACCATAGTTTGTAAAAAATGGGTAAGAAAAGGTGCGAATGCTCAACCATACATCATCAAAGCAGGAGTGGATGTGTTCGGCTAAAAGAAGGTTTGAATGTCCGACCATAGTTCGTAAAATGCGTGTAAGAAAAGGTTCGAATGCCCGAATATACACCATCAAAAGAGGGAGCGGAGGTGTTCCGCTGTAAGACGGTGTGAATGTCCAACAATAGTTGGTAAAAAGCGGGTAAGAAAAGGTTAAAATACCCGACTGTACACAATCAATAGCGGGAGCGGAGTTGTTCGGCTACAAGAAGGTGTGAAAGTCCGACCATGGTTTGTAAAAAGCGGGTAAGAAAAGGTTCGAATGCCCGAATATATACCATCAAAAACGGAAGCGGAGGTGTTCGGCTGCAAGAAGGTGTGAACGTCCGACCAAAGTTTGTAAAAAGCAGTGAAGAAAAGTTTCGAATATCCAACCAAACATAATCAAAAGCGGGAGCAGAGCTGTTCGACTGCAAGTAGGTGTGAATGTCAGATCATAATTTGCAAAAAGCTGATGATAAAGGGGGAGAATGCCCGACTATACACCATCAAATGCGGGAGTGGAAGTGTTCGGCTGTGAGTAGGTGTGAATGTCAAACCATAATTGCTGAAAAATGTGTTAGAAAAGACTAGAATGCCGGACCATACATCATCAAAAGCGGGAAAAGTGGTGTTCGGCTGCAAGTAGGTGTGAATGTCCAGCCATAATTACTCACAAACCGGTAAGAAAAGGTAGTATTGCCAGACCATACATTATCAAAACAGGGAGCGGAGGTGGTTCAGCTGCAATGTGTGAATGTCTGACTAAAGTTTATAAAAAGCGGGTAAGACAAGGTGCGAATGCCTGACAATGTATGATCAAATGAGGGAGCGCAGTTTTTCGGCTGCAAGGTCTGAATGTACAACCATAATTTGTAAAAACCGGGGAAGAAAAGGCTCGAAAGCCCGACTATACACCATCAAAAGCGGGAGCGGAGGTGTTCGGCTGCAATTAGGTGTGAATGTTCGACCATAATTTGTAAAAAGCGGGTAAGAAAAGGTTTGAATGCCCGACTATATATTAACAAAAGCAGGAGGAGAGGTCTTCGGATAAGAGTGGGTGAGAATTTCCAACCATAATCAATAAAATGCGGTGAAAAAAAAGGTTTGAATACCCCATAGAACACTAAAAGGTGGAGCAGAAGTGTTCGGCTGCAAGAAGGTGTGACTGTTCGACTATATTTGGTGAAAAGCAGGTGAAGCAAGGTCTGAATGCCCAACCTTACATCATCAAAAACGAGATCAGAGGTGTTTGGCTGCAAGAAGGCCATAGTTTGCCAAAAATGGGTAAGCTGCGAATGACCGACTAAATATCAACAAAAGTGGGGGCGGAGGTCTTCGGATGCAAGTGGGTGTGAATATCCCACCATACAAGTATGGTGGAGAGGAAGCTGTGAATGGCCAACCATAGTAAAAAGCGGGTGAGAAAAGGTGCGAATGTCCAATCATACATGATCAAAACAGGGAGCGGAGGTGTTTGGCTGCGACAAGGTGTGAATGTCCACCCATAATTAATGAAAAGCGGGCAACAAGTAGGTTTGAATACCCATCATCAAAAGCAGGAGTGGATGTGTTCGGCTACAAGAAGGTTTGAATGTCTGACCATAGTTTTTAAAAAGCGGGTAAGAAAAGGTTCGAGTGCCCGAACATACACCATCAAAAGAGGGAGCGGAGGTGTTCCGCTGTAAGACGGTGTGAATGTCCAACAATAGTTGGTAAAAAGCGGGTAAGAAAAGGTTGAAATACCCGACTGTACACAATCAATAGCGGGAGCGGAGTTGTTCGGCTACAAGAAGGTGTGAAAGTCCGACCATGGTTTGTAAAAAGCGGGTAAGAAAAGGTGCGAATGCCCGACAATGTATGATCAAAAGAGGGAGTGGAGGTTTTCGGCTGCAAGAAGGTCTGAATGTCCAACCATAATTTGTAAAAACCGGGGAAGAAAAGGCTCGAAAGCCCGACTATACACCATCAAAAGTGGGAGCGGAGGTGTTCAGCTTCAAGACGGTCTGAATGTCCATCAATAATTGCTAGAAAACATGAAAGAAAATTTTCGAATATCAAACTGCACATGATCATAAGCAGGAGAGGAGGTGTTCAGCTGCAAGAAGGTGTGAATGTCTACCCATAATTACTGAAAAATGGGTAAGAAAAGGTGCGAATGCCTAACCATACATCATCAAAAGAGGGAGGGGAGGTGTTCCGCTGTAAGACAATGTGAATGTCCGACCATAGATGGTAAAAAGCGGGTAAGAAAAGGTTAAATTACCCGACTGTACACAATCAAAAGAGGGAGCGGAGTTGTTCAGCTAAGAGAAGATGTGAAAGTCCGACCTTGGTTTGTAAAAAGCGGGTAAGAAAAGGTTCGTATGCCCGAATATACACCATCAAAAGCGGAAGCGGAGGTGTTCGGCTGCAAGATATTGTTAACGTCCGACCAAAGTTTGTAAAAAGCAGTTAAGAAAAGGTTCGAATATCTAACCAAACATAAGAATGAGTCTTTTCCGCTCTAGAATGCCCGACTATAGACCATCAAATGCGGGAGCGGAGGTGTTCGGCTCTGAGTAGGTGTGAATGTCCGACCATAATTGCTGAAGAATGTGTTAGAAAAGGTAAGAATGCTGGACCATACATCATCAAAAGCGGTAGAGGTGGTGTTCGGCTGCAAAAAGGTGTGACTGTTCGACTAAAGTTTGTAAAAAGTGGGTAAGACAAGGTGCGAATGCCTGACAATGTATGATCAAAAGCGGGAGCGGAGGTGTTCAGCTGCAAGAAGGTCTACATGTCCATCAATAATTGCTAGAAAACATGAAAGAAACTTTTCGAAAATCAAACCGCACATGATCATAAGTGGGATAGGAGGTGTTCAGCTGCAAGGTGTGAATGTCCACCCATAATTCCTGAAAAATGGGCAAAAAAAAGGTGTGAATGCCCAACCATACATCATCAAAAGCAGGAGTGGAAGTGTTCGGCTAAAAGAAGGTGTGAACGTCCAACCAAAATATGTAAAAAGAAGTTAAGAAAAGGATCGAATATCCAACCAAACATAATCAAAAGCGGGAGCAGAGCTGTTCGACTGCAAGTAGGTGTGAATGTCAGATCATAATTTGCAAAAAGCTGATGAGAAAGGGTGAGAATGCCCAACTATACATCATCAAATGCGGGAGCGGAGTTGTTCGGCTGTGAGTAGGTGTGAATCTCCGACCATAATTGCTGAAAAATGTGTTAGAAAAGGTAAAAATGCCGGTCCATACATCATCAAAAGCAAGAGAGGTTGTGTTCGGCTGCAAGTAGGTGTGAATGTCCAGCCATAATTACTCACAAACGGGTAAGAAAAGGTAGTATTGCCAGACCATATATGATCAAAACAGGGAGCGGAGGTGGTTCAGCTGCAAGAAGGTTTGAATGTCAAACTAAAGTTCAAATATATTAACAAAAGCGGGAGGAGAGGTCTTCGGATGAAAGTGGTTGAAAATTTCCAACCATGATGTATAAATTGCGATGAAAAAAAAGGTGTGATAGAACACTAAAAGGTGGAGCGGAAGTGTTCGGCTGCAAGAAGGTGTGAATGTCCGACTATATTTGGTGAAAAGCAGGTGAAGCAAGGTCTGAATGCCCAACCTTACATCATCAAAAAGCAAGATCAGAGTTGTTTGGCTGCAAGAAGGCCATAGTTTGCCAAATGCGGGTAAGGTGCGAATGTCCGACTAAATATCAACAAAATTTGGGGCGGAGGTTTTCGGATGCAAGTGGGTGTGAATATCCCTCCATACAAGTATGGTGGAGAGGAAGCTGTGAATAGCCGACCATAGTTTGGAAAAAGCGGGTAAGAAAAGGTTTGAATGCCCGAACATACACCATCAAAAGAGGGAGCGGAGGTGTTCCGCTGTACGAAGGTGTGAATGTCCGACCATACTTGATAAAAAGCGGGTAAGAAAAGGTTAAAATACCCGACTGTACACAATCAATAGCGGGAGCGGATGTGGTCGGCTACAAGAAGGTGTGACAGTCCGACCATGGTTTGTAAAAAGCGGGTAAGAAAAGGTGCGAATGTCCGACAATGTATGATCAAAAGAGAGAGCGGAGGTTTTCGGATACACGAAGGTTTGAATGTCCTACCATAGTTTGTAAATAGCGGGTAAGAAAAGGTTCGAATGCCCGACTATACACCATAAAAAGCGGGAGCGGAGGTGTTCCGCTGTAAGACGGTGTGAATGTCCGACCATAGTTGGTAAAAAGCGGGTAAGAAAAGGTTAAAATACCCGACTGTACACAATCAATAGCGGGAGCGGAGTTGTTCGGCTACAAGAAGGTGTGAAAGTCCGACCATGGTTTGTAAAAAGCAGTTAAGAAAAGGTTCGAATATCCAACCAAACATAATCAAAAGCGGGAGCAGAGCTGTTCGACTGCAAGTAGGTGTGAATGTCCAGCCATAATTACTCACAAAAAGGGGAAGAAAAGGTAGTATTGCCAGACCATACATGATCAAAACAGGGAGCGGAGGTTCAGCTGCAAGGTGTGAATGTCTGACTATAGTTTGTAAAAAGCGGGTAAGACAAGGTGCGAATGCCCAACAATGTATGATCAAAAGAGAGAGCGGAGGTGTTCGGCTGCAAGGTCTGAATGTCCAACCATAATTTGTAAAAACCGGGTAAGAAAAGGCTCGAAAGCCCGACTATACATCATCAAATGCGGGAGCGGAGGTGTTCAGCTGCAAGAAGGTGTGAATGTTCGACTAAAGTTTGTAAAAAGCTGGTAAGACAAGGAGCGATGTCCCGACATTGTATGATCAAAAGCGGGAGCGGAGGTGTCCAGCTGTGAGTAGGTGTGAATGTCCGACCATAATTGCTGAAAAATGTGTTAGAAAAGGTAAGAATACTGGACCATACATCATCAAAAGCGGGAGAGGTGGTGTTCGGCTGCAAGAAGGTGTGAAAGTCCAACAATGGTTTGTAAAAAGCGGGTAAAAAAAGGTTCGAATGCCCGAATATACATCATCAAAAGCGGAAGCGGAGGTGTTCGGATGCAAGAAGGTGTGAACGTCCGACCAAAGTTTGTAAAAAGCAGTGAAAAGCGAGAAAAAGCATTTCGTGAGTTCTGCATGATTTGGGATTTTGCTATAAAATGAATTGCTTTGCTCAAACCAAGTTAAAACTGCTTTGTCCTCCCATATTCATCAATGTCTAGATCGACTTCAACAAAGAAAAACATTGGACTTTGCAGTAGAAGAAGTTGAAATCCATCTACACATTGATAAATATGAAGGAAAAAGCAGTTTTAACTTGGTTTGAGTGAATGAATTAATTTTATACATAAAATCCGAAATCGTGCAGAACTCATGAAAATAAGCTTATTCTCGGATTCCTAAAACTTTTGATTGGCTCTTTCTTTTACTGCAAAGTACAACGTTATTTTTTTGTTTAAATCTATCGAGACATTGATAAATATGAAGGTAAAAGCCGTTTTAACATAGTTTGAGTGAAGGAATTGATTTTATAGATAAAATCCCAAATCATGCAGAACTCCTCAAAAGGGGCGTATGGCTTAATCACAAGTGTGGTTCTTTCTCATTCAGGGTAGTATGAGGAAGTTTATGCTTGAAATATATGTAGAAATGGGTACATATGAAGGACAAAGCAGTGTTAACTTAGTTTGAGTGAAGGAATTCATTTTATACATAAAATCCCAAATCATGCAGAACGTATGAAAAGAAGCTTATTCTCGGATTCCTGATCCTTCAGTTTTGCTCTTTCTTCTACTGCAAAATGAAATGTTGTTCTTTGTTGAAGTCGATCTAGACATTGATAAATATGAAGGAAAAAGCAGTTTTAACTTGGTTTGAGTGAATGAATTCATTTTATACATAAAATCCGAAATCGTGCAGAACTCATGAAAATAAGCTTATTCTCGGATTCCTAAAACTTTTGATTGGCTCTTTCTTTTACTGCAAAGTACAACGTTATTTTTTTGTTTAAATCTATCGAGACATTGATAAATATGAAGGTAAAAGCCGTTTTAACATAGTTTGAGTGAAGGAATTGATTTTATAGATAAAATCCCAAATCATGCAGAACTCCTCAAAAGGGGCGTATGGCTTAATCACAAGTGTGGTTCTTTCTCCTTCAGGGTAGTATGAGGAAGTTTATGCTTGAAATATATGTAGAAATGGGTACATATGAAGGACAAAGCAGTGTTAACTTAGTTTGAGTGAAGGAATTCATTTTATACATAAAATCCCAAATCATGCAGAACGTATGAAAAGAAGCTTATTCTCGGATTCCTGATCCTTCAGTTTTGCTCTTTCTTCTACTGCAAAATACAATGTTGTTCTTTGTTGAAGTCGATCTAGACATTGATAAATATGAAGGAAAAAGCAGTTTTAACTTGGTTTGAGTGAATTAATTCATTTTATACATAAAATCCGAAATCGTGCAGAACTCATGAAAATAAGCTTATTCTCGGATTCCTAAAACTTTTGATTTGCTCTTTCTTTTATTGCAAAGTACAACGTTGTTTTTTTGTTTAAATCTATCGAGACATTGATAAATATGAAGGTAAAAGCCGTTTTAACATAGTTTGAGTGAAGGAATTAATTTTATAGATAAAATCCCTAATCATGCAGAACTCCTCAAAAGGGAGGTATGGCTTAATCACAAGTGTGGCTCTTTCTCATTCAGGGTAATATGAGGAAGTTTATGCTTGAAATATATGTAGAAATGGGTACATATGAAGGACAAAGCAGTGTTAACTTAGTTTGCGTGAAGAAATTCATTTTATACATAAAATCCCAAATCATGCAGAACGTATGAAAAGAAGCTTATTCTCGTATTCCTGATCCTTCAGTTTTGCTCTTTCTTCTACTGCAAAATACAATGTTGTTCTTTGTTGAAGTCGATCTAGACATTGATAAATATGAAGGAAAAAGCAGTTTTAACTTGGTTTGAGTGAATGAATTCATTTTATACATAAAATCCGAAATCGTGCAGAACTCATGAAAATAAGCTTATTCTCGGATTCCTAAAACTTTTGATTTGCTCTTTCTTTTATTGCAAATTACAACGTTGTTTTTTTGTTTAAATCTATCGAGACATTGATAAATATGAAGGTAAAAGCCGTTTTAACATAGTTTGAGTGAAGGAATTAATTTTATAGATAAAATCCCTAATAATGCAGAACTCCTCAAAAGGGAGGTATGGCTTAATCACAAGTGTGGCTCTTTCTCATTCAGGGTAATATGAGGAAGTTTATGCTTGAAATATATGTAGAAATGGGTACATATGAAGGACAAAGCAGTGTTAACTTAGTTTGCGTGAAGAAATTCATTTTATACATAAAATCCGAAATCGTGCAGAACTCATGAAAATAAGCTTATTCTCGGATTCCTAAAACTTTTGATTTGCACTTTCTTTTACTGCAAAGTACAACGTTGTTTTTTGTTGAAATCTATCTAGACATTGATAAATACCAGCCGAAACTCTGCTGCCGCTTTTGATAATTTATGGTTGGGCATTCTTACCTTTTCTTACCCGCTTTTTACAAATTATGATCTTACATTCACACCTACTTGCAGTCGAACTTATGATCATGTGTGGTTGGGCTTTCGCACCTTTTCTTACCCATTTTTCAGTAATTATGGGTGGACATTCAGACCTTCTTGCAGCCGAAAACCTTAGCTCCTCTTTTGATCATACATTGTCGGGCATTCACACCTTGTCTTACCCGCTTTTTACAAACTTTAGTCGGACATTCAAACCTTCTTGCAGCTGAAATACCTCCGCTCCCTGTTTTGATCATATATGGTCTGGCAATAGTACCTTTTCTTACCCGTTTGTGAGTAATTATGGCTGGACATTCACACCTTCTTGCAGCCGAACACAACCTCTCCCGCTTTTGATGATATATGGTCCGGCATTCTTACCTTTTCTAACACATTTTTCAGCAATTATGGCCAGACATTCACACCTACTCACAGACGAACACCTCCGCTCCCACATTTGATAGTGTATAGTCGGGCATTCTCACCCTTTCTCATCAGCTTTTTGCAAATTATGATCTGATATTCACACCTACTTGCAGTCGAACAGCTCTGCTCCCGCTTTTGATTATGTTTGGTTGGATATTCGAACATTTTCTTAATGCTTTTTACAAACTTTGGTCGGACGTTCACACCGTCTTGCAGCCGAACACCTCCGCTTCCGCTTTTGATGGTGTATAGTCGGGCATTCGAGCCTTTTCTTACCCACCTATTACTTACTATGGTTGGACATTCAAACCTTCTTGTAGCCGAACACATCCACTCCTGCTTTTGATGATGTATGATTTGGCATTCGCACCTTTTCTTACCCATTTTTCAGTAATTATTGGTCGGACATTCAGACCTTCTTGCACCTGAACACCTCTGCTCCCGCTTTTGATGGTGTATAGTCGGGCTTTCGAGCCTTTTCTTCCCCGACTTTTACAAATTATGGTTGGACATTCAGACCTTTCAACCGAAAACCTCCGCTCCCTCTTTTGATCATACATTGTCGGGCATTCGCCCCTTGTCTTACACGGTTTTTACAAACTTTAGTCAGACATTCACACCTTGCAGCTGAACCACCTCCATTCCCTGTTTTGATCATGTGTGGTCTGGAAATACTACCTTTTCTTCCCCCGTTTGTGAGTAATTATGGCTGGACATTCACACCTACTTGCAGCCGAAAAACCACCTCTCCCGCTTTTGATGATGTATTGTCCGGCATTCTAGTCTTTTCTATCACATTTTTCAGCAATTATGATCTGACATTCACACCTACTTGCAGTCGAACAGCTCTGCTCCCGCTTTTGATTATGTTCGGTTGGATATTCAAACCTTTTCTTAACTGCTTTTTACAAACTTTGGTCGGACGTTCACACCTTCTTGCAGCCGAACACCCCCGCTTCCGCTTTTGATGGTATATATTCGGGTATTCGAACCTTCTCTTACCCGCTTTTTACTAACCATGGTTGGACTTTCATACCTTCTTGTAGCTGAACAACTCCACTCCTGCTTTTGAAGATTTATGGTTGGACATTCGCATCTTTTCCTACCCATTTTTCAGTAATTATGGGTGGATATTCACATCTTCTTGCAGCTGAACACCTCCTCTCCCGCTAATGATCATGTAAGGTTTGATATTCGAAAATTTTCTTTCATGTTTTAAAGCAATTATTAATGGACATTCACACCTACTTGCAGCCGAACACCACCTCTCCCGCTTTTGATGATGTATGGACCGGCATTCTTACCTTTTCTAACACATTTTTCAGCAATTATGGTCGGACATTCACACCTACTCACAGCTGGACACCTCCGCTCCCGCTTTTGATCATACAATGTCGGGACATCGCTCCTTGTCTTACCAGCTTTTTACAAACTTTAGTCGAACATTCACACCTTCTTGCAGCTGAACACCTCCGCTCCCGCTTTTGATGATGTATAGTCGGGCTTTCGAGTCTTTTCTTACCCGGTTTTTACAAATTATGGTTGGACATTCAGACCTTGCAGCCGAACACCTCCGCTCTCTCTTTTGATCATACATTGTTGGGCATTCGCACCTTGTCTTACCCGCTTTTTACCAAGTATGGTCGGACATTCACACCTTCGTACAGCGGAACACCTCCGCTCCCTCTTTTGATGGTGTATGTTCGGGCATTCAAACCTTTTCTTACCCGCTTTTTCCAAACTATGGTCGGCTATTCACAGCTTCCTCTCCACCATACTTGTATGGTGGGATATTCACACCCACTTGCATCCGAAAACCTCCGCCCAAATTTTGTTGATATTTAGTCGGACATTCGCACCTTACCCGCTTTTGGCAAACTATGGCCTTCTTGCAGCCAAACAACTCTGATCTTGCTTTTGATGATGTAAGGTTGGGCATTCAGACCTTGCTTTACCTGCTTTTCACCAAATATAGTCGGACATTCACACCTTCTTGCAGCCGAACACTTCCGCTCCACCTTTTAGTGTTCTATCACACCTTTTTTTTCACCGCATTTTATACATTATGGTTGGAAATTTTCAACCACTTTCATCCGAAGACCTCTCCTCCCGCTTTTGTTAATATATTTGAACTTTAGTTTGACATTCAAACCTTCTTGCAGCTGAACACCTCAATTACGCTTTTGATGGTATATATTCGGGCATTCGAACCTTTTCTTACCCGCTTTTTACAAACCATGGTCGGACTTTCACACCTTCTTGTAGCCGAACAACTCCGCTCCCTCTTTTGATCATACATTGTCGGGCATTCGCACCTTCTCTTACCCGCTTTTTACAAACCAAGGTCGGACTTTCACACCTTTTAGTAGCCGAACAACTCCGCTCCCGCTATTGATTGTGTACAGTCGGGTATTTTCACCTTTTCTTACCCGCTTTTTACCAACTATGGTCGGACATTCACACCTTTTTACAGTTGAACACCTCCGCTCCCTCTTTTGATGGTGTATGTTCGGGCATTCGAACCTTTTCTTACCCGCTTTTTACAAACTATGGTCGGACATTAAAACCTTCTTGTAGCCGAACACATCCACTCCTGCTTTTGATGATGTATGGTTGGGCATTCGTACCTTTTCTTACCCATTTTGCAGTAATTATGGGTGGACATTCACACCTTTTTGCATTTTAACACCTCCTCTCCCGCTTATGATCATGTGCGGTTTGATATTCGAAAATTCTCTTCCATGTTTTCTAGCAATTATTGATGGACATTCAGACCTTGCAGCTGAACACCTCCACTCCAGCTGTTGATGGTGTATAGTCGGGCTTTCGAGCCTTTTCTTCCCCGATTTTTACAAATTATGGATGGACATTCAGACCTTCTTTCAGCCGAAAACCTCCGCTCCCTCTTTTGATCATACATTGTCGGGCATTCGCACCTTTTCTTACCCGCTTTTTACAATTCATGGTCGGACTTTCACACCTTTTAGTAGCGGAACAACTCTGCTCCCGCTATTGATTGTGTACAATAGGGTATTTTAACCTTTTCTTACCTGCTTTTTGCCAATTATGGTTGGACATTCACACCTTCTTACAGCGGAACACCTCCGCTCCCTCCTTTGATGGTGTATGTTCGGGCATTCGAACCTTTTCTTACCCGCTTTTTACAAACTATGTTCAGACATTCAAACCTTCTTGTAGCCGAACACATCCACTCCTGCTTTTGATGATGGGTATTCAAACCTACTTGTTGCCCGCTTTTCATTAATTATGGGTGGACATACACACCTTGTCGCAGCCAAACACCTCCGCTCCCTGTTAGGATCATGTATGGTTGGGCATTCGTACCTTTTCTTACCCATTTTGCAGTAATTATGGGTGGACATTCACACCTTCTTGCATTTGAACACCTCCTCTCCCGCTTATGATCATGTGCGGTTTGATATTCGAAAATTCTCTTCCATGTTTTCTAGCAATTATTGATGGACATTCAGACCTTCTTGCAGCTGAACACCTCCGCTCCAGCTGTTGATGGTGTATAGTCGGGCTTTCGAGCCTTTTCTTCCCAGATTTTTACGAAATATGGATGGACATTCAGACCTTGTTTCAGCCGAAAACCTCCGCTCCCTCTTTTGATCATACATTGTCGGGCATTCGCACCTTTTCTTACCCGCTTTTTACAAACCATGGTCGGGCTTTCACACCTTTTAGTAGCGGAACAACTCTGCTTCCGCTATTGATTGTGTACAATCGGGTATTTTAACCTTTTCTTACCTGCTTTTTGCCAACTATGGTCGGACATTCACACCTTCTTACAGCGGAACACCTCCGCTCCCTCCTTTGATGGTGTATGTTCGGGCATTCGAACCTTTTCTTACCCGCTTTTTACAAACTATGGTCAGACATTCACACCTTCTTGCAGCCGAACACTTCCGCTCTACCTTTTAGTGTTCTATGGGGTATTCACATCTTTTTTTTCAACGCATTTTATAGATTATGGTTGTAAATTCTCACCCACTCTTATCCGAAGACCTCTCCTCCTGCTTTGGTTAATATATAGTCGGGCATTCGAACATTTTCTTACCCGCTTTTTACAAATTATGGTCGAACATTCACACCTACTTGCAGCCGAACACCTCCGCTCCCGCTTTTGATGGTGTATAGTCGGGCTTTCGAGCCTTTTCCTCCCCGGTTTTTACAAATTATGGTTGGACATTCAGACCTTGCAGCCGAAAACCTCCGCTCCCTCTTTTGATCATACATTGTAAGGCATTCGCACCTACTTGCAGCCGAATACTTCCGCTCCACCTTTTAGTGATGTATGGTTGGCATTTGCATCTTTTCTTACCCTTTCTTATCCTACTGATTGCTTAAGATTAAGTTGTTTTTTCTCAAACTACAACATTTCCGCTTTTAGTGTTCTATGAGGCATTCACATATTTTTTTTCACCGTAATGAAGTCTTTAGTGAAAGGCGAAAGACTTGTACGTTATGAAGAGAAACCAGAGCACGATTATCCGTCACTGCGGGAGCAGGGCATCAGGCTAGTTGGCATAGCCACCTTCCCCATGGTGAGCTTTGCTTGGTTGAGACGCTTGCTCCCCCCCCCCTCCCCCCCCTTGCTCCTCGGCTGACCAAGTATGAACAATCGGGCCCTATTCGATGGCTGCCTTGTCTTTTACTCTGTGCAAAAGACAAGGCAGCAACAAAAACACCACGGAAAAACCGTATTGAGGCTTTGTTCTGACCGCTCATTCGGTGTCGCGTTTCTTTCAAGCAATTCTCCCGGTTAGCCCGCACTCGGCTCGCTCCCAGAGCCGTGTTAAAGTCTACTTCGCATTCACTCTCTTTTCTCAGCAGACTCTTGGGATTTTATCAATAAAATGAATTCCTTCACTCAAACTATGTTAAAACTGCTTTGTCCTTCATATTTACCATGTCTTGAAAGATTTAAACAAAAAAAACAACGTTGTACTTTGCAGTAAAAGAAATAGCAAATCTAAAGTTTCCGGAATCCGAGAATAAGCTTACTTTCATGAGTTCTTCACGATTTCGGATTTTGCTATAAAATGAATTCCTTCACTCAAACTAAATTAAAACTGCTAAACCGCTAATCTGTTACATGTAAGGCAGATGTAAAATTCACCGAATTAGGATTATTCGGTATTCGGCCAATCGAGCTGTAGCAGCTTCGGTAAAAGAGTATAAGTTGAAGAGTTTGTGAATAAAGGTGTGCGCACACATAGTGAGCTGTAGGAAAATAGGCAGGGGGCAATGCCGGCTGGGGTATATGTTCTTGTATGTTGTCTGACTGTTTGATTTGAATGTGTTGTGTAAGTGTCCTGTTGAATGTTACATGTTTGGGCTTTGACACGCTTCACTGTGGTTGTTAACTGTGTGGTGTGTCCTGAAATGTTATATGTTTGGGCTGTGTGACATGCTTAATGCTTGTCAGTAGCTACCCACTTATTCATATATAGCAACTGACAACGTAAGAAGTCCGGACATACTTTGATAGAGTAGTTGTAGAAGTATCCTTATTGATAATAGATAAACTAATTCATAGTGATAGAACAGTAGATGAACAGGTGCCTGCACATGTCTCACGAAAATAAAATGGATGTATGATTGCTGACGGCAGAGCAATACTGCCAAACTTATGAGTTCTTGTGGCAAACTTGATTCAGTGTCTTGACGTGTATACGCTGTTTCGCTGACTTGATTGTCACAAGAAACAAAGTGTGTTTGATAAGATCCGACCATTTTATTACGGGAGGATCAGTATGTATGGATTTTGATGTGACTGATAAACCCATTCGTATCTTAAGCACAATCTAATACGTGAGACAACGCCCTGGCACACGATAAAAAAAAAAAGAGAGAGCGGTTTTGTCTCCCCACAGTCCATAATGTAGAAAAGAGAGAAAAAAGCCTTTCTGATTTGGTGTGTGTGCTCATAGTGCAGAGTGTAGAGAAAAGAAAGCCGTTTTGGTGTCACGGGTGTTGTGACTTACACACACACATTTCTAAATTGAGAAAGGAAATTATTTTAGAGGAAGCAGTAGAGTTTAGATCCCACATTTGTTGATAGGCATTCATTTATTTCTTCACTTCTGATGAAGTTTCAACAATAAACAACAAACTTTGTATTATGAGAAAGAACCAGACTCATTCTTCAGGAATCCGAAAATAAGCACGAATTCGGATTCTCCTATAAAACGAATTCATTAACTCAAACCAAGTTAAGACTGCTTTGTCCTTCATATTTATTCATGTCTAATCAAGTTTCAATGATAAACAACGTTGTACTTTGTAGAATGTGAAAGAACTTCTTCAGCAATAAGCATCTCTCGACATATGACGAAATACAGATTTTGCTATAAAATTAATTTCTTCTATCAGCGTGACTTAAAACTGTTTGTCCTCCTTATTTATCCACTTCAAATCAAGTTTCAACAATTAAAAAAAAATTGTAGTTTGAGAAAGAACAACTTAATCTTCAGCAATCAGTATAAAAAGAGGGTAACAAAAGGTGCAAATGCCAACCATACATCACTAAAAGGTGGAGCGGAAGTATTCAGCTGCAAGTAGGTGTGAATGTTCGACCATAATTTGTAAAAAGTGGGTAAGAAAAGGTTCGAATGCCCGACTAAATATTAACAAAAGCGGGAGGAGAGGTCTTCGGATGAGAGTGGGTGAGAATTTCCTACCATACAAGTATGGTGGAGAGGAAGCTGTGATTGGCCGACAATAGTAAAAAGCAGGTGAGAAAAGGTGCGAATGTCAAAACATACATGATCAAAACAGGGAGCGGAGGTGTTTGGCTGCGACAAGGTGTGAATGTCCACCCATAATTAATGAAAAACGGGCAACAAGTAGGTTCGAATGCCCAACCATACATCATCAAAAGCAGGAGTGGATGTGTTCGGCTTCAAGAAGGTATGAATGTCCATCAATAATTGCTATAAAACATGAAAGAAAAACCGCACATAATCATAAGCGGGAGAGGAGGTGTTCCGCTGCAAGGTGTGAATATCCACCCATAATTACTGAAAAATGGGAAAGAAAAGGTGCGAATGCCCAACCATACATCATCAAAAGCAGGAGTGGATGTGTTCGGCTACAAGAAGGTTTGAATGTCCGACCATAGTTTGTAAAAAGCGGGTAAGAACAGGTTTGTATGCCCGACTGTACACAATCAAAAGAGGGAGCGGAGTTGTTCAGCTACAAGAAGGTGTGAAAGTCCGACCATGGTTTGTAAAAAGCGGGTAAGAACAGGTTCGTATGCCCGAATATACACCATAAAATGCGGGAGCGGAGGTGTTCGGCTGTGAGTAGGTGTGAATCTCCAACCATAATTGCTGAAAAATGTGTTAGAAAAGGTAAGAATGCCGGTCCATACATCATCAAAAGCGGGAGAGGTGGTGTTCGGCTGCAAGTAGGTGTGAATGTCCAGCCATAATTACTCACAAATGGGTAAGAAAAGGTAGTATTGCCAGACCATACATGATCAAAACAGGGAGCGGAGGTGGTTAAGCTGCAAGAAGGTGTTAATGTCCGACTAAAGTTTGTAAAAAGCGGGTAAGAAAAGGTGCGAATGCCCGACAATGTATGATCAAAAGAGGGAGCGGAGGTTTTCGGCTGAAAGAAGGTCTGAATGTCCAACCATAATTTGTAAAAACCGGGGAAGAAAAGGCTCGAAAGCCCGACTATACACCATCAAAAGCTGGAGCGGAGGTGTTCAGCTGCAAGAAGGTCTGAATGTCCATCAATAATTGCTAGAAAACATGAAAGAGAATTTTCGAATATCAAACCGCACATGATAATAAGCGGGAGAGGAGTTGTTCAGCTGCAAGAAGGTGTGAATGTCCACCCATAATTACTGAAAAATGGGTAAGAAAAGGTGCGAATTCCCAACCATACATCATCAAATGCACGAGTGGATGTGTTCGGCTACAAGGTTTGAATGTCCGACCATAGTTTGTAAAAAGCGGGTAAGAAAAGGTTCGAATGCCCAAACATAAACCATCAAAAGAGGGAGCGGAGGTGTTCCGCTGTAAGAAGGTGTGAATGTCCGACCATAGTTGGTAAAAAGCGGGTAAGAAAAGGTTAAAATACCCGACTGTACACAATCAATAGCGGGAGCGGAGTTGTTCGGCTACTAAAAGGTGTGAAAGTCCGACCCTGGTTTTAAAAAGCGGTTAAGAAAAGGTTCGAATGCCCGAACATACACCATCAAAAGAGGTAGCGGAGGTGTTCCGCTGTAAGACGGTGTGAATGTCCGATCATAGTTGGTAAAAAGCGGGTAAGGAAAGGTTAAAATACCCGACTGTACACAATCAAAAGAGGGAGCGGAGTTGTTCAGCTAAGAGAAGGTGTGAAAGTCCGACCATGGTTTGTAAAAAGCGGGTAAGAAAAGGTTCGTATGCCCGAATATACACTATCAAAACCGGAAGCGTAGGTGTTCGGCTGCAAGAAGGTGTGAACGTCCGACCAAAGTTTGTGAAAAAGCAGTTAAGAAAAGGTTCGAATATCTAACCAAACATAATCAAAAGCGGGAGCAGAGCTGTTCGACTGCAAGTAGGTGTGAATGTCAGAGAATAATTTGCAAAAAGCTGATGAGAAAGGGTGAGAAATCCCGACTATACACCATCAAATGCGGTAGCGGAGTTGTTCGGCTGTGAGTAGGTGTGATTCTCCAACCATAATTGCTGAAAAATGTGTTAGAAAAGGTAAGAATGCCGGTCCATACATCATCAAAAGCGGGAGAGGTGGTGTTCGGCTGCAAGTAGGTGTGAATGTCCATTAATAATTGCTTTAAAACATGAAAGAAAATTTTCGAATATCAAACCTTACATGATCATTAGCGGGAGAGGAGGTGTTCAGCTGCAAGAAGGTGTGAATATCCACCCATAATTACTGAAAAATGGGTAGGAAAAGATGCGAATGTCCAACCATAAATCATCAAAAGCAGGAGTGGAGTTGTTCAGCTACAAGAAGGTATGACAGTCCAACCATGGTTTGTAAAAAGCGGGTAAGAGAAGGTTCGAATACCCGAATATATACCATCAAAAGCGGAAGCTGAGGTGTTCGGCTGCAAGAAGGTGTGAACGTCCGACCAAAGTTTGTAAAAAGCAGTTAAGAAAAGGTTTGAATATCCAACCGAACATAATCAAAAGCGGGAGCAGAGCTGTTCGACTGCAAGTAGGTGTGAATGTCAGATCATAATTGCTGAAAAATGTGATAGAAAAGACTAGAATGCCGGACAATACATCATCAAAAGCGGGAGAGGTGGTTTTTTGGCTGCAAGTAGGTGTGAATGTCCAGCCATAATTACTCACAAACGGGGGAAGAAAAGGTAGTATTTCCAAACCACACATGATCAAAACAGGGAATGGAGGTGGTTCAGCTGCAAGGTGTGAATGTCTGACTAAAGTTTGTAAAAACCGTGTAAGACAAGGGGCGAATGCCCCACAATGTATGATCAAAAGAGGGAGCGGAGGTTTTCGGCTGCAAGGTCTGAATGTCCAACCACAATTTGTAAAAATCGGGGAAGAAAAGGCTCGAAAGCCCGACTATACACCATCAAAAGCGGGAGCAGAGGTGTTCAGCTGCAAGAAGGTGTGAATGTTCGACTAAAGTTTGTAAAAAGCTGGTAAGACAAGGAGCGATGTCCCGACATTGTATGATCAAAAGCGGGAGCGGAGTTGTTCGGCTACTAAAAGGTGTGAAAGTCCGACCCTGGTTTTAAAAAGCGGTTAAGAAAAGGTTTGAATGCCCGAACATACACCATCAAAAGAGGGAGCGGAGGTACGAAGGTGTGAATGTCCAACCATACTTTGTAAAAAGCGGGTAAGAAAAGGTTAAAATACCCGACTGTACACAATCAAAAGAGGGAGCGGAGTTGTTCAGCTAAGAGAAGGTGTGAAAGTCCGACCATGGTTTGTAAAAAGCGGGTAAGAAAAGGTTCGTATGCCCGAATATACACTATCAAAACCGGAAGCGTAGGTGTTCGGCTGCAAGAAGGTGTGAACGTCCGACCAAAGTTTGTGAAAAAGCAGTTAAGAAAAGGTTCGAATATCTAACCAAACATAATCAAAAGCGGGAGCAGAGCTGTTCGACTGCAAGTAGGTGTGAATGTCAGAGAATAATTTGCAAAAAGCTGATGAGAAAGGGTGAGAAATCCCGACTATACACCATCAAATGCGGTAGCGGAGTTGTTCGGCTGTGAGTAGGTGTGATTCTCCAACCATAATTGCTGAAAAATGTGTTAGAAAAGGTAAGAATGCCGGTCCATACATCATCAAAAGCGGGAGAGGTGGTGTTCGGCTGCAAGTAGGTGTGAATGTCCATTAATAATTGCTTTAAAACATGAAAGAAAATTTTCGAATATCAAACCTTACATGATCATTAGCGGGAGAGGAGGTGTTCAGCTGCAAGAAGGTGTGAATATCCACCCATAATTACTGAAAAATGGGTAGGAAAAGATGCGAATGTCCAACCATAAATCATCAAAAGCAGGAGTGGAGTTGTTCAGCTACAAGAAGGTATGACAGTCCAACCATGGTTTGTAAAAAGCGGGTAAGAGAAGGTTCGAATACCCGAATATATACCATCAAAAGCGGAAGCTGAGGTGTTCGGCTGCAAGAAGGTGTGAACGTCCGACCAAAATTTGTAAAAAGCAGTTAAGAAAAGGTTTGAATATCCAACCGAACATAATCAAAAGCGGGAGCAGAGCTGTTCGACTGCAAGTAGGTGTGAATGTCAGATCATAATTGCTGAAAAATGTGATAGAAAAGACTAGAATGCCGGACAATACATCATCAAAAGCGGGAGAGGTGGTTTTTTGGCTGCAAGTAGGTGTGAATGTCCAGCCATAATTACTCACAAACGGGGGAAGAAAAGGTAGTATTTCCAAACCACACATGATCAAAACAGGGAATGGAGGTGGTTCAGCTGCAAGGTGTGAATGTCTGACTAAAGTTTGTAAAAACCGTGTAAGACAAGGGGCGAATGCCCCACAATGTATGATCAAAAGAGGGAGCGGAGGTTTTCGGCTGCAAGGTCTGAATGTCCAACCACAATTTGTAAAAATCGGGGAAGAAAAGGCTCGAAAGCCCGACTATACACCATCAAAAGCGGGAGCAGAGGTGTTCAGCTGCAAGAAGGTGTGAATGTTCGACTAAAGTTTGTAAAAAGCTGGTAAGACAAGGAGCGATGTCCCGACATTGTATGATCAAAAGCGGGAGCGGAGTTGTTCGGCTACTAAAAGGTGTGAAAGTCCGACCCTGGTTTTAAAAAGCGGTTAAGAAAAGGTTTGAATGCCCGAACATACACCATCAAAAGAGGGAGCGGAGGTACGAAGGTGTGAATGTCCAACCATACTTTGTAAAAAGCGGGTAAGAAAAGGTTAAAATACCCGACTGTACACAATCAATAGCGGGAGCGGATGTGTTCGGCTACAAGAAGGTGTGAAAGTCCGACAATGGTTTGTAAAAAGCGGGTAAAAAAAGGTTCGAATTCCCGAATATACATCATCAAAAGCGGAAGCGGAGGTGTTCGGATGCAAGAAGGTGTGAACGTCCGACCAAAGTTTGTAAAAAGCAGTGAAAAGCGAGAAAAAGCATTTCGTGAGTTCTGCATGATTTGGGATTTTGCTTATAGAATGCATTACTTCACTCAAACTATGTTAAAACTGATTTGTCCTTCATATTTACCATGTCTAGAAATATTTAAACAAAAAAACAACGTTGTACTTTGCAGTAAAAGAAAGAGCAAATCTAAAGTTTCAGGAATCCGAGTATAAGCCTGCTTTCATGAGTTCTGCACGATTTCGGATTTTGCTATAAAATGAATTGCTTTGCTCAAACCAAGTTAAAACTGCTTTGTCCTTCCATATTCATCAATGTCTAGATCGACTTCAACAAAGAAAAACATTGGACTTTGCAGTAGAAGAAGTTGAAATCCATCTACACATTGATAAATATGAAGGAAAAAGCAGTTTTAACTTGGTTTGAGTGAATTAATTCATTTTATACATAAAATCCGAAATCGTGCAGAACTCATGAAAATAAGCTTATTCTCGGATTCCTAAAACTTTTGATTGGCTCTTTCTTTTACTGCAAAGTACAACGTTGTTTTTTGTTTAAATCTATCGAGACATTGATAAATATGAAGGTAAAAGCCGTTTTAACATAGTTTGAGTGAAGGAATTGATTTTATATATAAAATCCCAAATCATGCAGAACTCCTCAAAAGGGGCGTATGGCTTAATCACAAGTGTGGTTCTTTCTCATTCAGGGTAGTATGAGGAAGTTTATGCTTGAAATATATGTAGAAATGGGTACATATGAAGGACAAAGCAGTGTTAACTTAGTTTGAGTGAAGGAATTCATTTTATACATAAAATCCCAAATCATACAGAACGTATGAAAAGAAGCTTATTCTCGGATTCCTGATCCTTCAGTTTTGCTCTTTCTTCTACTGCAAAATACAATGTTGTTCTTTGTTGAAGTCGATCTAGACATTGATAAATATGAAGGAAAAAGCAGTTTTAACTTGGTTTGAGTGAATGAATTCATTTTATACATAAAATCCGAAATCGTGCAGAACTCATGAAAATAAGCTTATTCTCGGATTCCTAAAACTTTTGATTTGCTCTTTCTTTTATTGCAAAGTACAACGTTGTTTTTTTTTTTAAATCTATCGAGACATTGATATATATGAAGGTAAAAGCCGTTTTAACATAGTTTGAGTGAAGGAATTAATTTTATAGAAAAAATCCCAAACCATGCAGAACTCCTCAAAAGGGAGGTATGGCTTAATCACAAGTGTGGCTCTTTCTCATTCAGGGTAATATGAGGAAGTTTATGCTTGAAATATATGTAGAAATGGGTACATATGAAGGACAAAGCAGTGTTAACTTAGTTTGCGTGAAGAAATTCATTTTATACATAAAATCCGAAATCGTGCAGAACTCATGAAAATAAGCTTATTCTCGGATTCCTAAAACTTTTGATTTGCACTTTCTTTTACTGCAAAGTACAACGTTGTTTTTTGTTGAAATCTATCTAGACATTGATAAATACCAGCCGAAACTCTGCTGCCACTTTTGATAATTTATGGTTGGGCATTCTTACCTTTTCTTACCCGCTTTTTACAAATTATGATCTTACATTCACACCTACTTGCAGTCGAACACCTTCTCATCCACTTATGATCATGTGCGGTTGGGCTTTCGCACCTTTTCTTACCCATTTTTCAGTAATTATGGGTGGACATTCAGACCTTCTTGCAGCCGAAAACCTCCGCTCCTCTTTTGATCATACATTGTCGGGCATTCACACCTTGTCTTACCCGCTTTTTACAAACTTTAGTCGGACATTCAAACCTTCTTGCAGCTGAACCACCTCCGCTCCCTGTTTTGATCATATATGGTCTGGCAATAGTACCTTTTCTTACCCGTTTGTGAGTAATTATGGCTGGATATTCACACCTTCATGCAGCCGAACACAACCTCTCCCGCTTTTGATGATATATGGTCCGGCATTCTTACCTTTTCTAACACATTTTTCAGCAATTATGGTCGGACATTCACACCTACTCACAGACGAACACCTCCGCTCCCACATTTGATAGTGTATAGTCGGGATTTCTCACCCTTTCTCATCAGCTTTTTGCAAATTATGATCTGATATTCACACCTACTTGAAGTCGAACAGCTCTGCTCCCGCTTTTGATTATGTTTGGTTGGATATTCGAACATTTTCTTCATGCTTTTTACAAACTTTGGTCGGACGTTCACACCGTCTTGCAGCCGAACACCTCCGCTTCCGCTTTTGATGGTGTATAGTCGGGCATTCGAGCCTTTTCTTACACACCTATTACTTACTATGGTTGGACATTCAAACCTTCTTGTAGCCGAACACATCCGCTCCTGCTTTTGATGATGTATGATTTGGCATTCGCACCTTTTCTTACCCATTTTTCAGTAATTATTGGTCGGACATTCAGACCTTCTTGCACCTGAACACCTCTGCTCCCGCTTTTGATGGTGTATAGTCGGGCTTTCGAGCCTTTTCTTTCCCGATTTTTACAAATTATGGTTGGACATTCAGACCTTGCAGCCGAAAACCTCCGGTCCCTCTTTTGATCATACATTGTCGGGCATTCGCCCCTTGTCTTACACGGTTTTTACAAACTTTAGTCAGACATTCACACCTTGCAGCTGAACCACCTCCATTCCCTGTTTTGATCATGTGTGGTCTGGAAATACTACCTTTTCTTCCCCCGTTTGTGAGTAATTATGGCTGGACATTCACACCTACTTGCAGCCGAAAAACCACCTCTCCCGCTTTTGATGATGTATTGTCCGGCATTCTAGTCTTTTCTATCACATTTTTCAGCAATTATGATCTGACATTCACACCTACTTGCAGTCGAACAGCTCTGCTCCCGCTTTTGATTATGTTCGGTTGGATATTCAAACCTTTTCTTAACTGCTTTTTACAAACTTTGGTCGGACGTTCACACCTTCTTGCAGCCGAACACCCCCGCTTCCGCTTTTGATGGTATATATTCGGGTATTCGAACCTTCTCTTACCCGCTTTTTACAAACCATGGTTGGACTTTCATACCTTCTTGTAGCTGAACAACTCCACTCCTGCTTTTGATGATTTATGGTTGGACATTCGCATCTTTTCCTACCCATTTTTCAGTAATTATGGGTGGATATTCACATCTTCTTGCAGCTGAACACCTCCTCTCCCGCTAATGATCATGTAAGGTTTGATATTCGAAAATTTTCTTTCATGTTTTAAAGCAATTATTAATGGACATTCACACCTTCTTGCAGCCGAAAACCTCCACTCCCTCTTTTGATCATACATTGTCGGGCATTCGTACCTTTTCTTACCCGCTTTTTACAAACCATGGTCGGACTTTCACACCTTTTAGTAGCCGAACAACTCCGCTCCCGCTATTGATTATGTACAGTCGGGTATTTTAACCTTTTCTTACCCGCTTTTTACCAACTATGGTTGGACATTCACACCTTCTTACAGCAGAACACCTCCGCTCCCTGTTTTGATTATGTATGGTTTGACATTCGCACCTTCTCTCACCCGCCATTTACTATGGTCGGCCATTCACAGCTTCCTCTCCACCATACTTGTATGGTGGGATATTCACACCCACTTGCATCCGAAGACCTCCGCCCCCACTTTTGTTGATATTTAGTCGGTCATTCGCACCTTACCCGCTTTTGGCAAACTATGGCCTTCTTGCAGCCAAACACCTCTGATCTCGCTTTTGATGATGTAAGGTTGGGCATTCAGACCTTGCTTCACCTGCTTTTCACCAAATATAGTCGGACATTCACACCTTCTTGCAGCCGAACACTTCCGCTTTTAGTGTTCTATGAGGCATTCACATATTTTTTTTCACCGTATTTTATAGATTATGGTTGGAAATTCTCACCCACTCTCATCCGAAGACCTCTCCTCCCGCTTTTGTTAATATATAGTCGGGCATTCGAACCTTTTCTTACCCGCTTTTTAAAAATTATGGTCGAACATTCACACCTACTTGCAGCTGAATACTTCCGCTCCACCTTTTAGGTATGTATGGTTGGCATTTGCACCTCTTTTTATACTGATTAAGTTGTTCTTTCTCAAACTACAAATTTTTTTTAATTGTTGAAACTTGATTTGAAGTGGATAAATAAGGAGGACAAACAGTTTTAAGTCAGGCTGATAGAAGGAATTAATTTTATAGCAAAATCTGTATTTCGTCATATGTCGAGAGATGCTTATTGCTGAAGAAGTTCTTTCTCATTCTACAAAGTACAACGTTGTTTATCGTTGAAACTTGATTAGACATGAATAAATATGAAGGACAAAGCAGTCTTAACTTGGTTTGAGTTAAGGAATTCGTTTTATAGGAGAATCCGAATTCGTGCATAACTCATAAAATAGAGCTTATTTTCGGATTCCTGAAGAATGAGTCTGGTTCTTTCTCATAATACAAAGTTTGTTGTTTATTGTTGAAACTTCATAAGAAGTGAAGAAATAAATGAATGCCTATCAACAAATGTGGGATCTAAACTCTACTGCTTCCTCTAAAATAATTTCCTTTCTCAATTTAGAAATGTGTGTGTGTAAGTCACAACACCCGTGACACCAAAACGGCTTTCTTTTCTCTACACTCTGCACTATGAGCACACACACCAAATCAGAAAGGCTTTTTTCTCTCTTTTCTACATTATGGACTGTGGGGACACAAAACCGCTCTCTCTCTTTTTTTTTTTTTTATCGTGTGCCAGGGCGTTGTCTCACGTATTAGATTATGCTTAAGATACGAATGGGTTTATCAGTCACATCAGAATCCATACATACTGATCCTCCCGTAATAAAATGGTCGGATCTTATCAAACACACTTTGTTTCTTGTGACAATCAAGTCAGCGAAACAGCGTATACACGTCAAGACACTGAATCAAGTTTGCCACAAGAACTCATAAGTTTGGCAGTATTGCTCTGCCATCAGCAATGATACACCCATTTTATTTTCGTGGGACATGTGCAAGCACCTGTTCATCTACTGTTCTATCACTATGAATTAGTGATCTATTATCAATAAGGATACTTCTACAACTACTATCAAAGTATGTCCAGACTTCTTATGTTGTCAGTTGCTATATATGAATAAGTGGGTAGCTACTGACAAGCATTAAGCATGTCACACAGCCCAAACACATAACATTTCAGGACACACCACACAGTTAACAACCACAGTGAAGCGTGTCAAAGCCCAAACATGTAACATTCAACAGGACACATACACAACACATTCAAATCAAACAGTCAGACAACATACAAGAACATATACCCCAGCCGGCATTGCTCCCTGCCTATTTTCGTACAGCTAACTATGTGTGCGCACACCTTTATTCACAAACTCTTCAACTTATACTCTTTTACCGAAGCTGCTACAGCTCGATTGGCCGAATACCCTTTGATCCTATTTCGGTGAATTTGACATCTGCCTTACATATAACAGATTAGCAGTTTTAATTTAGTTTGAGTGAAGGAATTCATTTTATAGCAAAATCCGAAATCGTGAAGAACTCATGAAAGTAAGCTTATTCTCGGATTCCTGAAACTTTAGATTTGCTCTTTCTTTTACTGCAAAGTACAACGTTGTTTTTTTGTTTAAATCTTTCTAGACATGGTAAATATTAAGGACAAAGCAGTTTTCACATAGTTTGAGTGAAGGAATTCATTTTATAGATAAAATCCCAAGAGTCTGCTGAGAAAAGAGAGTGAATGCGAAGTAGACTTTAACACGGCTATGGGAGCGAGCCGAGTGTGGGCTAACCAGGAGAATTGCTTGAAAGAAACGCGACCCCGAATGAGCGGTCAGAACAAAGCCTCAATACGGGATTCTCGTGGTGTTTTTGTTGCTGCCTTGTCTTTTGCACAGAGTAAAAGACAAGGCAGCCATCGAATAGGGCCCGATTGTTCCTACTTGGTCAGCCGAGGAGCAAGGGGGGGGGGGGGGGGGGGGGGGGGCAATCGTCTCAACCAAGCAAAAAAATGGGGACCATGGGGAAGGTGGCTATGCCAACAAGCCTGATGCCCTGCTCCCGCATTGACGGATAATCGTACTCTGGTTTCTCTTCATAACGTACAAGTCTTTCGCCTTTTACTAAAGATTTCTGTGGAGAGCAGCACTAATGAGTTGTTTCTATTTTTGGCAGGCTTTACCTTTGCGGGTGAAGCCCTTTCTGTCTGTGCAAAAGAAATCTTGTTACTGTGCAGAGTGACTTCTCTGAGTAGAGTCGCCTTACTTGTTGCGACTGTGCCGATGTTCGAAGCTGGAGTGCAAAGTTGTTGCTTGAATGGTGCTTGCTGGAGCGTGCGGGAGTGCAAAGTTATACCATTTAAAAGGGCTGAAGAGTGCTCAGTGCAGCGGGTGGGCGACACTCTGGCCACCTTGAAAACCGAGGTTACATCCACTACCAGGGGCAGCCCAAGTTCTGCCGCAAGTGTGGTGAGCATGGGCACCTGGTTGAGGCTTGTACCAAGGTGTTATGTGGGAAGAGCAGAGAAATTGGGCAAACTTTTGGAGAGTGTCCAAATGGCAGGAAATGTAATCTCTGTGGAGAATTAAATCACCTCTTCAGAGATTGCCCTAAATCTTTTGCCAACAAATTAAAGACGGTAAAGCCACAGTAAAGCCAACAAAGAGAAGGACCAAAGGTGGCAGTTGGTGAACAAAGTGAAGAGGTTGACCCAATAAATTCAAACTTCCCGCCAAAAGCTTGGATTGGAAGTGAGGAGCAAAAAGGGGAGGGGCCTTTAGAGGCCTCACCACTCAGTGTTGAAGTCTGTGAGAATTCAAAGGCAGAGGGTGGAGCTACGCTAAATGAGGAGGAAGAGCAGACAGGTGAGTCTAGTGAAGATACTCACCTCCCCGAAGGTCAACAGAAGGTCAATTTGTTGATAGGCATTCATTTATTTCTTCACTTCTGATGAAGTTTCAACAATAAACAACAAACTTTGTATTATGAGAAAGAACCAGAATCATTCTTCAGGAATCCGAAAATAAGCTCTATTTTAGGAGTTATGCACGAATTCGGATTCTCCTATAAAACGAATTCCTTAACTCAAACCAAGTTAAGACTGCTTTGTCCTTCATATTTATTCATGTCTAATCAAGTTTCAACGATAAACAACGTTGTACTTTGTAGAATGAGAAAGAACTTCTTCAGCAATAAGCATCTCTCGACATATGACGAAGTACAGATTTTGCTATAAAATTAATTCCTTCTATCAGCCTGACTTAAAACTTTATGTCCTCCTTATTTATCCACTTCAAATCAAGTTTCAACAAATAAAAAAATGTTGTAGTTTGAGAAAGTACAACTTAATCTTCAGCAATCAGTATAAAAAGAGGTGCAAATGCCAACCATACATACCTAAAAGGTGGAGCGGAAGTATTCGGCTGCAAGTAGGTGTGAATGTCCGACCATAATTTGTAAAAAGAGGGTAAGAAAAGGTTTGAATGCCCGACTATATATTAACAAAAGCGGGAGGAGAGGTCTTCAGATGAGAGTGGGTGAGAATTTCCAACCATAATCTATAAAATACGGTGAAAAAAAATATGTGAATGCCTCATAGAACACTAAAAGCGGAAGTGTTTGGCTGCAAGAAGGTGTGAATGTCCGACTATATTTGGTGAAAAGCAGGTGAAGCAAGGTCTGAATGCCCAACCTTACATCATCAAAAGCGAGATCAGAGGTGTTTGGCTGCGAGAAGGCCATAGTTTTCCAAAAGCGGGTAAGGTGCGAATGTCCGACTAAATATCAACAAAATTTGGGGCGGAGGTCTTCGGATGCAAGTGGGTGTGAATATTCCACCATACAAGTATGGTGGAGAGGAAGCTGTGAATAGCCGACCATAGTTTGGAAAAAGCGGGTAAGAAAAGGTTTGAATGCCCGAACATACACCATCAAAAGAGGGAGCGGAGGTGTTCCGCTGTACGAAGGTGTGAATGTCCGACCATAGTTGGTAAAAAGCGGGTAAGAAAAGGTTAAAATACCCGACTGTACACAATCAATAGCGGGAGCGGATGTGTTCGGCTACAAGAAGATGTGAAAGTCCGACCATGGTTTGTAAAAAGCGGGTAAGAAAAGGTGCGAATGTCCGACAATGTATGATCAAAAGAGAGAGCGGAGGTTTTCGGATACACGAAGGTTTGAATGTCCTACCATAGTTTGTAAATAGCGGGTAAGAAAAGGTTCGAATGCCCGACTATACACCATAAAAAGCGGGAGCGGAGGTGTTCCGCTGTAAGACGGTGTGAATGTCCGACCATAGTTGGTAAAAAGCGGGTAAGAAAAGGTTAAAATACCCGACTGTACACAATCAATAGCGGGAGCGGAGTTGTTCGGCTACAAGAAGGTGTGAAAGTCCGACCATGGTTTGTAAAAAGCAGTTAAGAAAAGGTTCGAATATCCAACCAAACATAATCAAAAGCGGGAGCAGAGCTGTTCGACTGCAAGTAGGTGTGAATGTCCAGCCATAATTACTCACAAAAAGGGGAAGAAAAGGTAGTATTGCCAGACCATACATGATCAAAACAGGGAGCGGAGGTTCAGCTGCAAGGTGTGAATGTCTGACTATAGTTTGTAAAAAGCGGGTAAGACAAGGTGCGAATGCCCAACAATGTATGATCAAAAGAGAGAGCGGAGGTGTTCGGCTGCAAGGTCTGAATGTCCAACCATAATTTGTAAAAACCGGGTAAGAAAAGGCTCGAAAGCCCGACTATACATCATCAAATGCGGGAGCGGAGGTGTTCAGCTGCAAGAAGGTGTGAATGTTCGACTAAAGTTTGTAAAAAGCTGGTAAGACAAGGAGCGATGTCCCGACATTGTATGATCAAAAGCGGGAGCGGAGGTGTCCAGCTGTGAGTAGGTGTGAATGTCCGACCATAATTGCTGAAAAATGTGTTAGAAAAGGTAAGAATACTGGACCATACATCATCAAAAGCGGGAGAGGTGGTGTTCGGCTGCAAGAAGGTGTGAAAGTCCAACAATGGTTTGTAAAAAGCGGGTAAAAAAAGGTTCGAATGCCCGAATATACATCATCAAAAGCGGAAGCGGAGGTGTTCGGATGCAAGAAGGTGTGAACGTCCGACCAAAGTTTGTAAAAAGCAGTGAAAAGCGAGAAAAAGCATTTCGTGAGTTCTGCATGATTTGGGATTTTGCTATAAAATGAATTGCTTTGCTCAAACCAAGTTAAAACTGCTTTGTCCTCCCATATTCATCAATGTCTAGATCGACTTCAACAAAGAAAAACATTGGACTTTGCAGTAGAAGAAGTTGAAATCCATCTACACATTGATAAATATGAAGGAAAAAGCAGTTTTAACTTGGTTTGAGTGAATGAATTAATTTTATACATAAAATCCGAAATCGTGCAGAACTCATGAAAATAAGCTTATTCTCGGATTCCTAAAACTTTTGATTGGCTCTTTCTTTTACTGCAAAGTACAACGTTATTTTTTTGTTTAAATCTATCGAGACATTGATAAATATGAAGGTAAAAGCCGTTTTAACATAGTTTGAGTGAAGGAATTGATTTTATAGATAAAATCCCAAATCATGCAGAACTCCTCAAAAGGGGCGTATGGCTTAATCACAAGTGTGGTTCTTTCTCATTCAGGGTAGTATGAGGAAGTTTATGCTTGAAATATATGTAGAAATGGGTACATATGAAGGACAAAGCAGTGTTAACTTAGTTTGAGTGAAGGAATTCATTTTATACATAAAATCCCAAATCATGCAGAACGTATGAAAAGAAGCTTATTCTCGGATTCCTGATCCTTCAGTTTTGCTCTTTCTTCTACTGCAAAATGAAATGTTGTTCTTTGTTGAAGTCGATCTAGACATTGATAAATATGAAGGAAAAAGCAGTTTTAACTTGGTTTGAGTGAATGAATTCATTTTATACATAAAATCCGAAATCGTGCAGAACTCATGAAAATAAGCTTATTCTCGGATTCCTAAAACTTTTGATTGGCTCTTTCTTTTACTGCAAAGTACAACGTTATTTTTTTGTTTAAATCTATCGAGACATTGATAAATATGAAGGTAAAAGCCGTTTTAACATAGTTTGAGTGAAGGAATTGATTTTATAGATAAAATCCCAAATCATGCAGAACTCCTCAAAAGGGGCGTATGGCTTAATCACAAGTGTGGTTCTTTCTCCTTCAGGGTAGTATGAGGAAGTTTATGCTTGAAATATATGTAGAAATGGGTACATATGAAGGACAAAGCAGTGTTAACTTAGTTTGAGTGAAGGAATTCATTTTATACATAAAATCCCAAATCATGCAGAACGTATGAAAAGAAGCTTATTCTCGGATTCCTGATCCTTCAGTTTTGCTCTTTCTTCTACTGCAAAATACAATGTTGTTCTTTGTTGAAGTCGATCTAGACATTGATAAATATGAAGGAAAAAGCAGTTTTAACTTGGTTTGAGTGAATTAATTCATTTTATACATAAAATCCGAAATCGTGCAGAACTCATGAAAATAAGCTTATTCTCGGATTCCTAAAACTTTTGATTTGCTCTTTCTTTTATTGCAAAGTACAACGTTGTTTTTTTGTTTAAATCTATCGAGACATTGATAAATATGAAGGTAAAAGCCGTTTTAACATAGTTTGAGTGAAGGAATTAATTTTATAGATAAAATCCCTAATCATGCAGAACTCCTCAAAAGGGAGGTATGGCTTAATCACAAGTGTGGCTCTTTCTCATTCAGGGTAATATGAGGAAGTTTATGCTTGAAATATATGTAGAAATGGGTACATATGAAGGACAAAGCAGTGTTAACTTAGTTTGCGTGAAGAAATTCATTTTATACATAAAATCCCAAATCATGCAGAACGTATGAAAAGAAGCTTATTCTCGTATTCCTGATCCTTCAGTTTTGCTCTTTCTTCTACTGCAAAATACAATGTTGTTCTTTGTTGAAGTCGATCTAGACATTGATAAATATGAAGGAAAAAGCAGTTTTAACTTGGTTTGAGTGAATGAATTCATTTTATACATAAAATCCGAAATCGTGCAGAACTCATGAAAATAAGCTTATTCTCGGATTCCTAAAACTTTTGATTTGCTCTTTCTTTTATTGCAAATTACAACGTTGTTTTTTTGTTTAAATCTATCGAGACATTGATAAATATGAAGGTAAAAGCCGTTTTAACATAGTTTGAGTGAAGGAATTAATTTTATAGATAAAATCCCTAATAATGCAGAACTCCTCAAAAGGGAGGTATGGCTTAATCACAAGTGTGGCTCTTTCTCATTCAGGGTAATATGAGGAAGTTTATGCTTGAAATATATGTAGAAATGGGTACATATGAAGGACAAAGCAGTGTTAACTTAGTTTGCGTGAAGAAATTCATTTTATACATAAAATCCGAAATCGTGCAGAACTCATGAAAATAAGCTTATTCTCGGATTCCTAAAACTTTTGATTTGCACTTTCTTTTACTGCAAAGTACAACGTTGTTTTTTGTTGAAATCTATCTAGACATTGATAAATACCAGCCGAAACTCTGCTGCCGCTTTTGATAATTTATGGTTGGGCATTCTTACCTTTTCTTACCCGCTTTTTACAAATTATGATCTTACATTCACACCTACTTGCAGTCGAACTTATGATCATGTGTGGTTGGGCTTTCGCACCTTTTCTTACCCATTTTTCAGTAATTATGGGTGGACATTCAGACCTTCTTGCAGCCGAAAACCTTAGCTCCTCTTTTGATCATACATTGTCGGGCATTCACACCTTGTCTTACCCGCTTTTTACAAACTTTAGTCGGACATTCAAACCTTCTTGCAGCTGAAATACCTCCGCTCCCTGTTTTGATCATATATGGTCTGGCAATAGTACCTTTTCTTACCCGTTTGTGAGTAATTATGGCTGGACATTCACACCTTCTTGCAGCCGAACACAACCTCTCCCGCTTTTGATGATATATGGTCCGGCATTCTTACCTTTTCTAACACATTTTTCAGCAATTATGGCCAGACATTCACACCTACTCACAGACGAACACCTCCGCTCCCACATTTGATAGTGTATAGTCGGGCATTCTCACCCTTTCTCATCAGCTTTTTGCAAATTATGATCTGATATTCACACCTACTTGCAGTCGAACAGCTCTGCTCCCGCTTTTGATTATGTTTGGTTGGATATTCGAACATTTTCTTAATGCTTTTTACAAACTTTGGTCGGACGTTCACACCGTCTTGCAGCCGAACACCTCCGCTTCCGCTTTTGATGGTGTATAGTCGGGCATTCGAGCCTTTTCTTACCCACCTATTACTTACTATGGTTGGACATTCAAACCTTCTTGTAGCCGAACACATCCACTCCTGCTTTTGATGATGTATGATTTGGCATTCGCACCTTTTCTTACCCATTTTTCAGTAATTATTGGTCGGACATTCAGACCTTCTTGCACCTGAACACCTCTGCTCCCGCTTTTGATGGTGTATAGTCGGGCTTTCGAGCCTTTTCTTCCCCGACTTTTACAAATTATGGTTGGACATTCAGACCTTTCAACCGAAAACCTCCGCTCCCTCTTTTGATCATACATTGTCGGGCATTCGCCCCTTGTCTTACACGGTTTTTACAAACTTTAGTCAGACATTCACACCTTGCAGCTGAACCACCTCCATTCCCTGTTTTGATCATGTGTGGTCTGGAAATACTACCTTTTCTTCCCCCGTTTGTGAGTAATTATGGCTGGACATTCACACCTACTTGCAGCCGAAAAACCACCTCTCCCGCTTTTGATGATGTATTGTCCGGCATTCTAGTCTTTTCTATCATATTTTTCAGCAATTATGATCTGACATTCACACCTACTTGCAGTCGAACAGCTCTGCTCCCGCTTTTGATTATGTTCGGTTGGATATTCAAACCTTTTCTTAACTGCTTTTTACAAACTTTGGTCGGACGTTCACACCTTCTTGCAGCCGAACACCCCCGCTTCCGCTTTTGATGGTATATATTCGGGTATTCGAACCTTCTCTTACCCGCTTTTTACTAACCATGGTTGGACTTTCATACCTTCTTGTAGCTGAACAACTCCACTCCTGCTTTTGAAGATTTATGGTTGGACATTCGCATCTTTTCCTACCCATTTTTCAGTAATTATGGGTGGATATTCACATCTTCTTGCAGCTGAACACCTCCTCTCCCGCTAATGATCATGTAAGGTTTGATATTCGAAAATTTTCTTTCATGTTTTAAAGCAATTATTAATGGACATTCACACCTACTTGCAGCCGAACACCACCTCTCCCGCTTTTGATGATGTATGGACCGGCATTCTTACCTTTTCTAACACATTTTTCAGCAATTATGGTCGGACATTCACACCTACTCACAGCTGGACACCTCCGCTCCCGCTTTTGATCATACAATGTCGGGACATCGCTCCTTGTCTTACCAGCTTTTTACAAACTTTAGTCGAACATTCACACCTTCTTGCAGCTGAACACCTCCGCTCCCGCTTTTGATGATGTATAGTCGGGCTTTCGAGTCTTTTCTTACCCGGTTTTTACAAATTATGGTTGGACATTCAGACCTTGCAGCCGAACACCTCCGCTCTCTCTTTTGATCATACATTGTTGGGCATTCGCACCTTGTCTTACCCGCTTTTTACCAAGTATGGTCGGACATTCACACCTTCGTACAGCGGAACACCTCCGCTCCCTCTTTTGATGGTGTATGTTCGGGCATTCAAACCTTTTCTTACCCGCTTTTTCCAAACTATGGTCGGCTATTCACAGCTTCCTCTCCACCATACTTGTATGGTGGGATATTCACACCCACTTGCATCCGAAAACCTCCGCCCAAATTTTGTTGATATTTAGTCGGACATTCGCACCTTACCCGCTTTTGGCAAACTATGGCCTTCTTGCAGCCAAACAACTCTGATCTTGCTTTTGATGATGTAAGGTTGGGCATTCAGACCTTGCTTTACCTGCTTTTCACCAAATATAGTCGGACATTCACACCTTCTTGCAGCCGAACACTTCCGCTCCACCTTTTAGTGTTCTATCACACCTTTTTTTTCACCGCATTTTATACATTATGGTTGGAAATTTTCAACCACTTTCATCCGAAGACCTCTCCTCCCGCTTTTGTTAATATATTTGAACTTTAGTTTGACATTCAAACCTTCTTGCAGCTGAACACCTCCGCTTCCGCTTTTGATGGTATATATTCGGGCATTCGAACCTTTTCTTACCCGCTTTTTACAAACCATGGTCGGACTTTCACACCTTCTTGTAGCCGAACAACTCCGCTCCCTCTTTTGATCATACATTGTCGGGCATTCGCACCTTCTCTTACCCGCTTTTTACAAACCAAGGTCGGACTTTCACACCTTTTAGTAGCCGAACAACTCCGCTCCCGCTATTGATTGTGTACAGTCGGGTATTTTCACCTTTTCTTACCCGCTTTTTACCAACTATGGTCGGACATTCACACCTTTTTACAGTTGAACACCTCCGCTCCCTCTTTTGATGGTGTATGTTCGGGCATTCGAACCTTTTCTTACCCGCTTTTTACAAACTATGGTCGGACATTAAAACCTTCTTGTAGCCGAACACATCCACTCCTGCTTTTGATGATGTATGGTTGGGCATTCGTACCTTTTCTTACCCATTTTGCAGTAATTATGGGTGGACATTCACACCTTTTTGCATTTTAACACCTCCTCTCCCGCTTATGATCATGTGCGGTTTGATATTCGAAAATTCTCTTCCATGTTTTCTAGCAATTATTGATGGACATTCAGACCTTGCAGCTGAACACCTCCACTCCAGCTGTTGATGGTGTATAGTCGGGCTTTCGAGCCTTTTCTTCCCCGATTTTTACAAATTATGGATGGACATTCAGACCTTCTTTCAGCCGAAAACCTCCGCTCCCTCTTTTGATCATACATTGTCGGGCATTCGCACCTTTTCTTACCCGCTTTTTACAATTCATGGTCGGACTTTCACACCTTTTAGTAGCGGAACAACTCTGCTCCCGCTATTGATTGTGTACAATAGGGTATTTTAACCTTTTCTTACCTGCTTTTTGCCAATTATGGTTGGACATTCACACCTTCTTACAGCGGAACACCTCCGCTCCCTCCTTTGATGGTGTATGTTCGGGCATTCGAACCTTTTCTTACCCGCTTTTTACAAACTATGTTCAGACATTCAAACCTTCTTGTAGCCGAACACATCCACTCCTGCTTTTGATGATGGGTATTCAAACCTACTTGTTGCCCGCTTTTCATTAATTATGGGTGGACATACACACCTTGTCGCAGCCAAACACCTCCGCTCCCTGTTAGGATCATGTATGGTTGGGCATTCGTACCTTTTCTTACCCATTTTGCAGTAATTATGGGTGGACATTCACACCTTCTTGCATTTGAACACCTCCTCTCCCGCTTATGATCATGTGCGGTTTGATATTCGAAAATTCTCTTCCATGTTTTCTAGCAATTATTGATGGACATTCAGACCTTCTTGCAGCTGAACACCTCCGCTCCAGCTGTTGATGGTGTATAGTCGGGCTTTCGAGCCTTTTCTTCCCAGATTTTTACGAAATATGGATGGACATTCAGACCTTGTTTCAGCCGAAAACCTCCGCTCCCTCTTTTGATCATACATTGTCGGGCATTCGCACCTTTTCTTACCCGCTTTTTACAAACCATGGTCGGGCTTTCACACCTTTTAGTAGCGGAACAACTCTGCTTCCGCTATTGATTGTGTACAATCGGGTATTTTAACCTTTTCTTACCTGCTTTTTGCCAACTATGGTCGGACATTCACACCTTCTTACAGCGGAACACCTCCGCTCCCTCCTTTGATGGTGTATGTTCGGGCATTCGAACCTTTTCTTACCCGCTTTTTACAAACTATGGTCAGACATTCACACCTTCTTGCAGCCGAACACTTCCGCTCTACCTTTTAGTGTTCTATGGGGTATTCACATCTTTTTTTTCAACGCATTTTATAGATTATGGTTGTAAATTCTCACCCACTCTTATCCGAAGACCTCTCCTCCTGCTTTGGTTAATATATAGTCGGGCATTCGAACATTTTCTTACCCGCTTTTTACAAATTATGGTCGAACATTCACACCTACTTGCAGCCGAACACCTCCGCTCCCGCTTTTGATGGTGTATAGTCGGGCTTTCGAGCCTTTTCCTCCCCGGTTTTTACAAATTATGGTTGGACATTCAGACCTTGCAGCCGAAAACCTCCGCTCCCTCTTTTGATCATACATTGTAAGGCATTCGCACCTACTTGCAGCCGAATACTTCCGCTCCACCTTTTAGTGATGTATGGTTGGCATTTGCATCTTTTCTTACCCTTTCTTATCCTACTGATTGCTTAAGATTAAGTTGTTTTTTCTCAAACTACAACATTTCCGCTTTTAGTGTTCTATGAGGCATTCACATATTTTTTTTCACCGTAATGAAGTCTTTAGTGAAAGGCGAAAGACTTGTACGTTATGAAGAGAAACCAGAGCACGATTATCCGTCACTGCGGGAGCAGGGCATCAGGCTAGTTGGCATAGCCACCTTCCCCATGGTGAGCTTTGCTTGGTTGAGACGCTTGCTCCCCCCCCCCTCCCCCCCCTTGCTCCTCGGCTGACCAAGTATGAACAATCGGGCCCTATTCGATGGCTGCCTTGTCTTTTACTCTGTGCAAAAGACAAGGCAGCAACAAAAACACCACGGAAAAACCGTATTGAGGCTTTGTTCTGACCGCTCATTCGGTGTCGCGTTTCTTTCAAGCAATTCTCCCGGTTAGCCCGCACTCGGCTCGCTCCCAGAGCCGTGTTAAAGTCTACTTCGCATTCACTCTCTTTTCTCAGCAGACTCTTGGGATTTTATCAATAAAATGAATTCCTTCACTCAAACTATGTTAAAACTGCTTTGTCTTTCATATTTACCATGTCTTGAAAGATTTAAACAAAAAAAACAACGTTGTACTTTGCAGTAAAAGAAATAGCAAATCTAAAGTTTCCGGAATCCGAGAATAAGCTTACTTTCATGAGTTCTTCACGATTTCGGATTTTGCTATAAAATGAATTCCTTCACTCAAACTAAATTAAAACTGCTAAACCGCTAATCTGTTACATGTAAGGCAGATGTAAAATTCACCGAATTAGGATTATTCGGTATTCGGCCAATCGAGCTGTAGCAGCTTCGGTAAAAGAGTATAAGTTGAAGAGTTTGTGAATAAAGGTGTGCGCACACATAGTGAGCTGTAGGAAAATAGGCAGGGGGCAATGCCGGCTGGGGTATATGTTCTTGTATGTTGTCTGACTGTTTGATTTGAATGTGTTGTGTAAGTGTCCTGTTGAATGTTACATGTTTGGGCTTTGACACGCTTCACTGTGGTTGTTAACTGTGTGGTGTGTCCTGAAATGTTATATGTTTGGGCTGTGTGACATGCTTAATGCTTGTCAGTAGCTACCCACTTATTCATATATAGCAACTGACAACGTAAGAAGTCCGGACATACTTTGATAGAGTAGTTGTAGAAGTATCCTTATTGATAATAGATAAACTAATTCATAGTGATAGAACAGTAGATGAACAGGTGCCTGCACATGTCTCACGAAAATAAAATGGATGTATGATTGCTGACGGCAGAGCAATACTGCCAAACTTATGAGTTCTTGTGGCAAACTTGATTCAGTGTCTTGACGTGTATACGCTGTTTCGCTGACTTGATTGTCACAAGAAACAAAGTGTGTTTGATAAGATCCGACCATTTTATTACGGGAGGATCAGTATGTATGGATTTTGATGTGACTGATAAACCCATTCGTATCTTAAGCACAATCTAATACGTGAGACAACGCCCTGGCACACGATAAAAAAAAAAAGAGAGAGCGGTTTTGTCTCCCCACAGTCCATAATGTAGAAAAGAGAGAAAAAAGCCTTTCTGATTTGGTGTGTGTGCTCATAGTGCAGAGTGTAGAGAAAAGAAAGCCGTTTTGGTGTCACGGGTGTTGTGACTTACACACACACATTTCTAAATTGAGAAAGGAAATTATTTTAGAGGAAGCAGTAGAGTTTAGATCCCACATTTGTTGATAGGCATTCATTTATTTCTTCACTTCTGATGAAGTTTCAACAATAAACAACAAACTTTGTATTATGAGAAAGAACCAGACTCATTCTTCAGGAATCCGAAAATAAGCACGAATTCGGATTCTCCTATAAAACGAATTCATTAACTCAAACCAAGTTAAGACTGCTTTGTCCTTCATATTTATTCATGTCTAATCAAGTTTCAACGATAAACAACGTTGTACTTTGTAGAATGTGAAAGAACTTCTTCAGCAATAAGCATCTCTCGACATATGACGAAATACAGATTTTGCTATAAAATTAATTTCTTCTATCAGCGTGACTTAAAACTGTTTGTCCTCCTTATTTATCCACTTCAAATCAAGTTTCAACAATTAAAAAAAAATTGTAGTTTGAGAAAGAACAACTTAATCTTCAGCAATCAGTATAAAAAGAGGGTAACAAAAGGTGCAAATGCCAACCATACATCACTAAAAGGTGGAGCGGAAGTATTCAGCTGCAAGTAGGTGTGAATGTTCGACCATAATTTGTAAAAAGTGGGTAAGAAAAGGTTCGAATGCCCGACTAAATATTAACAAAAGCGGGAGGAGAGGTCTTCGGATGAGAGTGGGTGAGAATTTCCTACCATACAAGTATGGTGGAGAGGAAGCTGTGATTGGCCGACAATAGTAAAAAGCAGGTGAGAAAAGGTGCGAATGTCAAAACATACATGATCAAAACAGGGAGCGGAGGTGTTTGGCTGCGACAAGGTGTGAATGTCCACCCATAATTAATGAAAAACGGGCAACAAGTAGGTTCGAATGCCCAACCATACATCATCAAAAGCAGGAGTGGATGTGTTCGGCTTCAAGAAGGTATGAATGTCCATCAATAATTGCTATAAAACATGAAAGAAAAACCGCACATAATCATAAGCGGGAGAGGAGGTGTTCCGCTGCAAGAAGGTGTGAATATCCACCCATAATTACTGAAAAATGGGAAAGAAAAGGTGCGAATGCCCAACCATACATCATCAAAAGCAGGAGTGGATGTGTTCGGCTACAAGAAGGTTTGAATGTCCGACCATAGTTTGTAAAAAGCGGGTAAGAACAGGTTTGTATGCCCGACTGTACACAATCAAAAGAGGGAGCGGAGTTGTTCAGCTACAAGAAGGTGTGAAAGTCCGACCATGGTTTGTAAAAAGCGGGTAAGAACAGGTTCGTATGCCCGAATATACACCATAAAATGCGGGAGCGGAGGTGTTCGGCTGTGAGTAGGTGTGAATCTCCAACCATAATTGCTGAAAAATGTGTTAGAAAAGGTAAGAATGCCGGTCCATACATCATCAAAAGCGGGAGAGGTGGTGTTCGGCTGCAAGTAGGTGTGAATGTCCAGCCATAATTACTCACAAATGGGTAAGAAAAGGTAGTATTGCCAGACCATACATGATCAAAACAGGGAGCGGAGGTGGTTAAGCTGCAAGAAGGTGTTAATGTCCGACTAAAGTTTGTAAAAAGCGGGTAAGAAAAGGTGCGAATGCCCGACAATGTATGATCAAAAGAGGGAGCGGAGGTTTTCGGCTGAAAGAAGGTCTGAATGTCCAACCATAATTTGTAAAAACCGGGGAAGAAAAGGCTCGAAAGCCCGACTATACACCATCAAAAGCTGGAGCGGAGGTGTTCAGCTGCAAGAAGGTCTGAATGTCCATCAATAATTGCTAGAAAACATGAAAGAGAATTTTCGAATATCAAACCGCACATGATAATAAGCGGGAGAGGAGTTGTTCAGCTGCAAGAAGGTGTGAATGTCCACCCATAATTACTGAAAAATGGGTAAGAAAAGGTGCGAATTCCCAACCATACATCATCAAATGCACGAGTGGATGTGTTCGGCTACAAGGTTTGAATGTCCGACCATAGTTTGTAAAAAGCGGGTAAGAAAAGGTTCGAATGCCCAAACATAAACCATCAAAAGAGGGAGCGGAGGTGTTCCGCTGTAAGAAGGTGTGAATGTCCGACCATAGTTGGTAAAAAGCGGGTAAGAAAAGGTTAAAATACCCGACTGTACACAATCAATAGCGGGAGCGGAGTTGTTCGGCTACTAAAAGGTGTGAAAGTCCGACCCTGGTTTTAAAAAGCGGTTAAGAAAAGGTTCGAATGCCCGAACATACACCATCAAAAGAGGTAGCGGAGGTGTTCCGCTGTAAGACGGTGTGAATGTCCGATCATAGTTGGTAAAAAGCGGGTAAGGAAAGGTTAAAATACCCGACTGTACACAATCAAAAGAGGGAGCGGAGTTGTTCAGCTAAGAGAAGGTGTGAAAGTCCGACCATGGTTTGTAAAAAGCGGGTAAGAAAAGGTTCGTATGCCCGAATATACACTATCAAAACCGGAAGCGTAGGTGTTCGGCTGCAAGAAGGTGTGAACGTCCGACCAAAGTTTGTGAAAAAGCAGTTAAGAAAAGGTTCGAATATCTAACCAAACATAATCAAAAGCGGGAGCAGAGCTGTTCGACTGCAAGTAGGTGTGAATGTCAGAGAATAATTTGCAAAAAGCTGATGAGAAAGGGTGAGAAATCCCGACTATACACCATCAAATGCGGTAGCGGAGTTGTTCGGCTGTGAGTAGGTGTGATTCTCCAACCATAATTGCTGAAAAATGTGTTAGAAAAGGTAAGAATGCCGGTCCATACATCATCAAAAGCGGGAGAGGTGGTGTTCGGCTGCAAGTAGGTGTGAATGTCCATTAATAATTGCTTTAAAACATGAAAGAAAATTTTCGAATATCAAACCTTACATGATCATTAGCGGGAGAGGAGGTGTTCAGCTGCAAGAAGGTGTGAATATCCACCCATAATTACTGAAAAATGGGTAGGAAAAGATGCGAATGTCCAACCATAAATCATCAAAAGCAGGAGTGGAGTTGTTCAGCTACAAGAAGGTATGACAGTCCAACCATGGTTTGTAAAAAGCGGGTAAGAGAAGGTTCGAATACCCGAATATATACCATCAAAAGCGGAAGCTGAGGTGTTCGGCTGCAAGAAGGTGTGAACGTCCGACCAAAGTTTGTAAAAAGCAGTTAAGAAAAGGTTTGAATATCCAACCGAACATAATCAAAAGCGGGAGCAGAGCTGTTCGACTGCAAGTAGGTGTGAATGTCAGATCATAATTGCTGAAAAATGTGATAGAAAAGACTAGAATGCCGGACAATACATCATCAAAAGCGGGAGAGGTGGTTTTTTGGCTGCAAGTAGGTGTGAATGTCCAGCCATAATTACTCACAAACGGGGGAAGAAAAGGTAGTATTTCCAAACCACACATGATCAAAACAGGGAATGGAGGTGGTTCAGCTGCAAGGTGTGAATGTCTGACTAAAGTTTGTAAAAACCGTGTAAGACAAGGGGCGAATGCCCCACAATGTATGATCAAAAGAGGGAGCGGAGGTTTTCGGCTGCAAGGTCTGAATGTCCAACCACAATTTGTAAAAATCGGGGAAGAAAAGGCTCGAAAGCCCGACTATACACCATCAAAAGCGGGAGCAGAGGTGTTCAGCTGCAAGAAGGTGTGAATGTTCGACTAAAGTTTGTAAAAAGCTGGTAAGACAAGGAGCGATGTCCCGACATTGTATGATCAAAAGCGGGAGCGGAGTTGTTCGGCTACTAAAAGGTGTGAAAGTCCGACCCTGGTTTTAAAAAGCGGTTAAGAAAAGGTTTGAATGCCCGAACATACACCATCAAAAGAGGGAGCGGAGGTACGAAGGTGTGAATGTCCAACCATACTTTGTAAAAAGCGGGTAAGAAAAGGTTAAAATACCCGACTGTACACAATCAAAAGAGGGAGCGGAGTTGTTCAGCTAAGAGAAGGTGTGAAAGTCCGACCATGGTTTGTAAAAAGCGGGTAAGAAAAGGTTCGTATGCCCGAATATACACTATCAAAACCGGAAGCGTAGGTGTTCGGCTGCAAGAAGGTGTGAACGTCCGACCAAAGTTTGTGAAAAAGCAGTTAAGAAAAGGTTCGAATATCTAACCAAACATAATCAAAAGCGGGAGCAGAGCTGTTCGACTGCAAGTAGGTGTGAATGTCAGAGAATAATTTGCAAAAAGCTGATGAGAAAGGGTGAGAAATCCCGACTATACACCATCAAATGCGGTAGCGGAGTTGTTCGGCTGTGAGTAGGTGTGATTCTCCAACCATAATTGCTGAAAAATGTGTTAGAAAAGGTAAGAATGCCGGTCCATACATCATCAAAAGCGGGAGAGGTGGTGTTCGGCTGCAAGTAGGTGTGAATGTCCATTAATAATTGCTTTAAAACATGAAAGAAAATTTTCGAATATCAAACCTTACATGATCATTAGCGGGAGAGGAGGTGTTCAGCTGCAAGAAGGTGTGAATATCCACCCATAATTACTGAAAAATGGGTAGGAAAAGATGCGAATGTCCAACCATAAATCATCAAAAGCAGGAGTGGAGTTGTTCAGCTACAAGAAGGTATGACAGTCCAACCATGGTTTGTAAAAAGCGGGTAAGAGAAGGTTCGAATACCCGAATATATACCATCAAAAGCGGAAGCTGAGGTGTTCGGCTGCAAGAAGGTGTGAACGTCCGACCAAAGTTTGTAAAAAGCAGTTAAGAAAAGGTTTGAATATCCAACCGAACATAATCAAAAGCGGGAGCAGAGCTGTTCGACTGCAAGTAGGTGTGAATGTCAGATCATAATTGCTGAAAAATGTGATAGAAAAGACTAGAATGCCGGACAATACATCATCAAAAGCGGGAGAGGTGGTTTTTTGGCTGCAAGTAGGTGTGAATGTCCAGCCATAATTACTCACAAACGGGGGAAGAAAAGGTAGTATTTCCAAACCACACATGATCAAAACAGGGAATGGAGGTGGTTCAGCTGCAAGGTGTGAATGTCTGACTAAAGTTTGTAAAAACCGTGTAAGACAAGGGGCGAATGCCCCACAATGTATGATCAAAAGAGGGAGCGGAGGTTTTCGGCTGCAAGGTCTGAATGTCCAACCACAATTTGTAAAAATCGGGGAAGAAAAGGCTCGAAAGCCCGACTATACACCATCAAAAGCGGGAGCAGAGGTGTTCAGCTGCAAGAAGGTGTGAATGTTCGACTAAAGTTTGTAAAAAGCTGGTAAGACAAGGAGCGATGTCCCGACATTGTATGATCAAAAGCGGGAGCGGAGTTGTTCGGCTACTAAAAGGTGTGAAAGTCCGACCCTGGTTTTAAAAAGCGGTTAAGAAAAGGTTTGAATGCCCGAACATACACCATCAAAAGAGGGAGCGGAGGTACGAAGGTGTGAATGTCCAACCATACTTTGTAAAAAGCGGGTAAGAAAAGGTTAAAATACCCGACTGTACACAATCAATAGCGGGAGCGGATGTGTTCGGCTACAAGAAGGTGTGAAAGTCCGACAATGGTTTGTAAAAAGCGGGTAAAAAAAGGTTCGAATTCCCGAATATACATCATCAAAAGCGGAAGCGGAGGTGTTCGGATGCAAGAAGGTGTGAACGTCCGACCAAAGTTTGTAAAAAGCAGTGAAAAGCGAGAAAAAGCATTTCGTGAGTTCTGCATGATTTGGGATTTTGCTTATAGAATGCATTACTTCACTCAAACTATGTTAAAACTGATTTGTCCTTCATATTTACCATGTCTAGAAATATTTAAACAAAAAAACAACGTTGTACTTTGCAGTAAAAGAAAGAGCAAATCTAAAGTTTCAGGAATCCGAGTATAAGCCTGCTTTCATGAGTTCTGCACGATTTCGGATTTTGCTATAAAATGAATTGCTTTGCTCAAACCAAGTTAAAACTGCTTTGTCCTTCCATATTCATCAATGTCTAGATCGACTTCAACAAAGAAAAACATTGGACTTTGCAGTAGAAGAAGTTGAAATCCATCTACACATTGATAAATATGAAGGAAAAAGCAGTTTTAACTTGGTTTGAGTGAATTAATTCATTTTATACATAAAATCCGAAATCGTGCAGAACTCATGAAAATAAGCTTATTCTCGGATTCCTAAAACTTTTGATTGGCTCTTTCTTTTACTGCAAAGTACAACGTTGTTTTTTGTTTAAATCTATCGAGACATTGATAAATATGAAGGTAAAAGCCGTTTTAACATAGTTTGAGTGAAGGAATTGATTTTATATATAAAATCCCAAATCATGCAGAACTCCTCAAAAGGGGCGTATGGCTTAATCACAAGTGTGGTTCTTTCTCATTCAGGGTAGTATGAGGAAGTTTATGCTTGAAATATATGTAGAAATGGGTACATATGAAGGACAAAGCAGTGTTAACTTAGTTTGAGTGAAGGAATTCATTTTATACATAAAATCCCAAATCATACAGAACGTATGAAAAGAAGCTTATTCTCGGATTCCTGATCCTTCAGTTTTGCTCTTTCTTCTACTGCAAAATACAATGTTGTTCTTTGTTGAAGTCGATCTAGACATTGATAAATATGAAGGAAAAAGCAGTTTTAACTTGGTTTGAGTGAATGAATTCATTTTATACATAAAATCCGAAATCGTGCAGAACTCATGAAAATAAGCTTATTCTCGGATTCCTAAAACTTTTGATTTGCTCTTTCTTTTATTGCAAAGTACAACGTTGTTTTTTTGTTTAAATCTATCGAGACATTGATATATATGAAGGTAAAAGCCGTTTTAACATAGTTTGAGTGAAGGAATTAATTTTATAGAAAAAATCCCAAACCATGCAGAACTCCTCAAAAGGGAGGTATGGCTTAATCACAAGTGTGGCTCTTTCTCATTCAGGGTAATATGAGGAAGTTTATGCTTGAAATATATGTAGAAATGGGTACATATGAAGGACAAAGCAGTGTTAACTTAGTTTGCGTGAAGAAATTCATTTTATACATAAAATCCGAAATCGTGCAGAACTCATGAAAATAAGCTTATTCTCGGATTCCTAAAACTTTTGATTTGCACTTTCTTTTACTGCAAAGTACAACGTTGTTTTTTGTTGAAATCTATCTAGACATTGATAAATACCAGCCGAAACTCTGCTGCCACTTTTGATAATTTATGGTTGGGCATTCTTACCTTTTCTTACCCGCTTTTTACAAATTATGATCTTACATTCACACCTACTTGCAGTCGAACACCTTCTCATCCACTTATGATCATGTGCGGTTGGGCTTTCGCACCTTTTCTTACCCATTTTTCAGTAATTATGGGTGGACATTCAGACCTTCTTGCAGCCGAAAACCTCCGCTCCTCTTTTGATCATACATTGTCGGGCATTCACACCTTGTCTTACCCGCTTTTTACAAACTTTAGTCGGACATTCAAACCTTCTTGCAGCTGAACCACCTCCGCTCCCTGTTTTGATCATATATGGTCTGGCAATAGTACCTTTTCTTACCCGTTTGTGAGTAATTATGGCTGGATATTCACACCTTCATGCAGCCGAACACAACCTCTCCCGCTTTTGATGATATATGGTCCGGCATTCTTACCTTTTCTAACACATTTTTCAGCAATTATGGTCGGACATTCACACCTACTCACAGACGAACACCTCCGCTCCCACATTTGATAGTGTATAGTCGGGATTTCTCACCCTTTCTCATCAGCTTTTTGCAAATTATGATCTGATATTCACACCTACTTGAAGTCGAACAGCTCTGCTCCCGCTTTTGATTATGTTTGGTTGGATATTCGAACATTTTCTTCATGCTTTTTACAAACTTTGGTCGGACGTTCACACCGTCTTGCAGCCGAACACCTCCGCTTCCGCTTTTGATGGTGTATAGTCGGGCATTCGAGCCTTTTCTTACACACCTATTACTTACTATGGTTGGACATTCAAACCTTCTTGTAGCCGAACACATCCGCTCCTGCTTTTGATGATGTATGATTTGGCATTCGCACCTTTTCTTACCCATTTTTCAGTAATTATTGGTCGGACATTCAGACCTTCTTGCACCTGAACACCTCTGCTCCCGCTTTTGATGGTGTATAGTCGGGCTTTCGAGCCTTTTCTTTCCCGATTTTTACAAATTATGGTTGGACATTCAGACCTTGCAGCCGAAAACCTCCGGTCCCTCTTTTGATCATACATTGTCGGGCATTCGCCCCTTGTCTTACACGGTTTTTACAAACTTTAGTCAGACATTCACACCTTGCAGCTGAACCACCTCCATTCCCTGTTTTGATCATGTGTGGTCTGGAAATACTACCTTTTCTTCCCCCGTTTGTGAGTAATTATGGCTGGACATTCACACCTACTTGCAGCCGAAAAACCACCTCTCCCGCTTTTGATGATGTATTGTCCGGCATTCTAGTCTTTTCTATCACATTTTTCAGCAATTATGATCTGACATTCACACCTACTTGCAGTCGAACAGCTCTGCTCCCGCTTTTGATTATGTTCGGTTGGATATTCAAACCTTTTCTTAACTGCTTTTTACAAACTTTGGTCGGACGTTCACACCTTCTTGCAGCCGAACACCCCCGCTTCCGCTTTTGATGGTATATATTCGGGTATTCGAACCTTCTCTTACCCGCTTTTTACAAACCATGGTTGGACTTTCATACCTTCTTGTAGCTGAACAACTCCACTCCTGCTTTTGATGATTTATGGTTGGACATTCGCATCTTTTCCTACCCATTTTTCAGTAATTATGGGTGGATATTCACATCTTCTTGCAGCTGAACACCTCCTCTCCCGCTAATGATCATGTAAGGTTTGATATTCGAAAATTTTCTTTCATGTTTTAAAGCAATTATTAATGGACATTCACACCTTCTTGCAGCCGAAAACCTCCACTCCCTCTTTTGATCATACATTGTCGGGCATTCGTACCTTTTCTTACCCGCTTTTTACAAACCATGGTCGGACTTTCACACCTTTTAGTAGCCGAACAACTCCGCTCCCGCTATTGATTATGTACAGTCGGGTATTTTAACCTTTTCTTACCCGCTTTTTACCAACTATGGTTGGACATTCACACCTTCTTACAGCAGAACACCTCCGCTCCCTGTTTTGATTATGTATGGTTTGACATTCGCACCTTCTCTCACCCGCCATTTACTATGGTCGGCCATTCACAGCTTCCTCTCCACCATACTTGTATGGTGGGATATTCACACCCACTTGCATCCGAAGACCTCCGCCCCCACTTTTGTTGATATTTAGTCGGTCATTCGCACCTTACCCGCTTTTGGCAAACTATGGCCTTCTTGCAGCCAAACACCTCTGATCTCGCTTTTGATGATGTAAGGTTGGGCATTCAGACCTTGCTTCACCTGCTTTTCACCAAATATAGTCGGACATTCACACCTTCTTGCAGCCGAACACTTCCGCTTTTAGTGTTCTATGAGGCATTCACATATTTTTTTTCACCGTATTTTATAGATTATGGTTGGAAATTCTCACCCACTCTCATCCGAAGACCTCTCCTCCCGCTTTTGTTAATATATAGTCGGGCATTCGAACCTTTTCTTACCCGCTTTTTAAAAATTATGGTCGAACATTCACACCTACTTGCAGCTGAATACTTCCGCTCCACCTTTTAGGTATGTATGGTTGGCATTTGCACCTCTTTTTATACTGATTAAGTTGTTCTTTCTCAAACTACAAATTTTTTTTAATTGTTGAAACTTGATTTGAAGTGGATAAATAAGGAGGACAAACAGTTTTAAGTCAGGCTGATAGAAGGAATTAATTTTATAGCAAAATCTGTATTTCGTCATATGTCGAGAGATGCTTATTGCTGAAGAAGTTCTTTCTCATTCTACAAAGTACAACGTTGTTTATCGTTGAAACTTGATTAGACATGAATAAATATGAAGGACAAAGCAGTCTTAACTTGGTTTGAGTTAAGGAATTCGTTTTATAGGAGAATCCGAATTCGTGCATAACTCATAAAATAGAGCTTATTTTCGGATTCCTGAAGAATGAGTCTGGTTCTTTCTCATAATACAAAGTTTGTTGTTTATTGTTGAAACTTCATAAGAAGTGAAGAAATAAATGAATGCCTATCAACAAATGTGGGATCTAAACTCTACTGCTTCCTCTAAAATAATTTCCTTTCTCAATTTAGAAATGTGTGTGTGTAAGTCACAACACCCGTGACACCAAAACGGCTTTCTTTTCTCTACACTCTGCACTATGAGCACACACACCAAATCAGAAAGGCTTTTTTCTCTCTTTTCTACATTATGGACTGTGGGGACACAAAACCGCTCTCTCTCTTTTTTTTTTTTTTATCGTGTGCCAGGGCGTTGTCTCACGTATTAGATTATGCTTAAGATACGAATGGGTTTATCAGTCACATCAGAATCCATACATACTGATCCTCCCGTAATAAAATGGTCGGATCTTATCAAACACACTTTGTTTCTTGTGACAATCAAGTCAGCGAAACAGCGTATACACGTCAAGACACTGAATCAAGTTTGCCACAAGAACTCATAAGTTTGGCAGTATTGCTCTGCCATCAGCAATGATACACCCATTTTATTTTCGTGGGACATGTGCAAGCACCTGTTCATCTACTGTTCTATCACTATGAATTAGTGATCTATTATCAATAAGGATACTTCTACAACTACTATCAAAGTATGTCCAGACTTCTTATGTTGTCAGTTGCTATATATGAATAAGTGGGTAGCTACTGACAAGCATTAAGCATGTCACACAGCCCAAACACATAACATTTCAGGACACACCACACAGTTAACAACCACAGTGAAGCGTGTCAAAGCCCAAACATGTAACATTCAACAGGACACATACACAACACATTCAAATCAAACAGTCAGACAACATACAAGAACATATACCCCAGCCGGCATTGCTCCCTGCCTATTTTCGTACAGCTAACTATGTGTGCGCACACCTTTATTCACAAACTCTTCAACTTATACTCTTTTACCGAAGCTGCTACAGCTCGATTGGCCGAATACCCTTTGATCCTATTTCGGTGAATTTGACATCTGCCTTACATATAACAGATTAGCAGTTTTAATTTAGTTTGAGTGAAGGAATTCATTTTATAGCAAAATCCGAAATCGTGAAGAACTCATGAAAGTAAGCTTATTCTCGGATTCCTGAAACTTTAGATTTGCTCTTTCTTTTACTGCAAAGTACAACGTTGTTTTTTTTGTTTAAATCTTTCTAGACATGGTAAATATTAAGGACAAAGCAGTTTTCACATAGTTTGAGTGAAGGAATTCATTTTATAGATAAAATCCCAAGAGTCTGCTGAGAAAAGAGAGTGAATGCGAAGTAGACTTTAACACGGCTATGGGAGCGAGCCGAGTGTGGGCTAACCAGGAGAATTGCTTGAAAGAAACGCGACCCCGAATGAGCGGTCAGAACAAAGCCTCAATACGGGATTCTCGTGGTGTTTTTGTTGCTGCCTTGTCTTTTGCACAGAGTAAAAGACAAGGCAGCCATCGAATAGGGCCCGATTGTTCCTACTTGGTCAGCCGAGGAGCAAGGGGGGGGGGGGGGGGGGGGGGGGGGCAATCGTCTCAACCAAGCAAAAAAATGGGGACCATGGGGAAGGTGGCTATGCCAACAAGCCTGATGCCCTGCTCCCGCATTGACGGATAATCGTACTCTGGTTTCTCTTCATAACGTACAAGTCTTTCGCCTTTTACTAAAGATTTCTGTGGAGAGCAGCACTAATGAGTTGTTTCTATTTTTGGCAGGCTTTACCTTTGCGGGTGAAGCCCTTTCTGTCTGTGCAAAAGAAATCTTGTTACTGTGCAGAGTGACTTCTCTGAGTAGAGTCGCCTTACTTGTTGCGACTGTGCCGATGTTCGAAGCTGGAGTGCAAAGTTGTTGCTTGAATGGTGCTTGCTGGAGCGTGCGGGAGTGCAAAGTTATACCATTTAAAAGGGCTGAAGAGTGCTCAGTGCAGCGGGTGGGCGACACTCTGGCCACCTTGAAAACCGAGGTTACATCCACTACCAGGGGCAGCCCAAGTTCTGCCGCAAGTGTGGTGAGCATGGGCACCTGGTTGAGGCTTGTACCAAGGTGTTATGTGGGAAGAGCAGAGAAATTGGGCAAACTTTTGGAGAGTGTCCAAATGGCAGGAAATGTAATCTCTGTGGAGAATTAAATCACCTCTTCAGAGATTGCCCTAAATCTTTTGCCAACAAATTAAAGACGGTAAAGCCACAGTAAAGCCAACAAAGAGAAGGACCAAAGGTGGCAGTTGGTGAACAAAGTGAAGAGGTTGACCCAATAAATTCAAACTTCCCGCCAAAAGCTTGGATTGGAAGTGAGGAGCAAAAAGGGGAGGGGCCTTTAGAGGCCTCACCACTCAGTGTTGAAGTCTGTGAGAATTCAAAGGCAGAGGGTGGAGCTACGCTAAATGAGGAGGAAGAGCAGACAGGTGAGTCTAGTGAAGATACTCACCTCCCCGAAGGTCAACAGAAGGTCAATTTGTTGATAGGCATTCATTTATTTCTTCACTTCTGATGAAGTTTCAACAATAAACAACAAACTTTGTATTATGAGAAAGAACCAGAATCATTCTTCAGGAATCCGAAAATAAGCTCTATTTTAGGAGTTATGCACGAATTCGGAATCTCCTATAAAACGAATTCCTTAACTCAAACCAAGTTAAGACTGCTTTGTCCTTCATATTTATTCATGTCTAATCAAGTTTCAACGATAAACAACGTTGTACTTTGTAGAATGAGAAAGAACTTCTTCAGCAATAAGCATCTCTCGACATATGACGAAGTACAGATTTTGCTATAAAATTAATTCCTTCTATCAGCCTGACTTAAAACTTTATGTCCTCCTTATTTATCCACTTCAAATCAAGTTTCAACAAATAAAAAAATGTTGTAGTTTGAGAAAGTACAACTTAATCTTCAGCAATCAGTATAAAAAGAGGTGCAAATGCCAACCATACATACCTAAAAGGTGGAGCGGAAGTATTCGGCTGCAAGTAGGTGTGAATGTCCGACCATAATTTGTAAAAAGAGGGTAAGAAAAGGTTTGAATGCCCGACTATATATTAACAAAAGCGGGAGGAGAGGTCTTCAGATGAGAGTGGGTGAGAATTTCCAACCATAATCTATAAAATACGGTGAAAAAAAATATGTGAATGCCTCATAGAACACTAAAAGCGGAAGTGTTTGGCTGCAAGAAGGTGTGAATGTCCGACTATATTTGGTGAAAAGCAGGTGAAGCAAGGTCTGAATGCCCAACCTTACATCATCAAAAGCGAGATCAGAGGTGTTTGGCTGCGAGAAGGCCATAGTTTTCCAAAAGCGGGTAAGGTGCGAATGTCCGACTAAATATCAACAAAATTTGGGGCGGAGGTCTTCGGATGCAAGTGGGTGTGAATATTCCACCATACAAGTATGGTGGAGAGGAAGCTGTGAATAGCCGACCATAGTTTGGAAAAAGCGGGTAAGAAAAGGTTTGAATGCCCGAACATACACCATCAAAAGAGGGAGCGGAGGTGTTCCGCTGTACGAAGGTGTGAATGTCCGACCATAGTTGGTAAAAAGCGGGTAAGAAAAGGTTAAAATACCCGACTGTACACAATCAATAGCGGGAGCGGATGTGTTCGGCTACAAGAAGATGTGAAAGTCCGACCATGGTTTGTAAAAAGCGGGTAAGAAAAGGTGCGAATGTCCGACAATGTATGATCAAAAGAGAGAGCGGAGGTTTTCGGATACAAGAAGGTTTGAATGTCCCCCCATAGTTTGTAAAAAGCGGGTAAGAAAAGGTTCGAATGCCCGACTATACACCATCAAAAGCGGGAGCAGAGGTGTTCCGCTGTAAGACGGTGTGAATGTCCGACCATAGTTGGTAAAAAGCGGGTAAGAAAAGGTTAAAATACCCGACTGTACACAATCAATAGCGGGAGCGGAGTTTTTCGGCTACAAGAAGGTGTGAAAGTCCGACCATGGTTTGTAAAAACCGGGAAGAAAAGGCTCGAAAGCCCGACTATACACCATCAAAAAGAAGGTTTGAATGTCCATCAATAATTGCTAGAAAACAAGAAAGTAAATTTTCGAATATCAAACCGCACATGATCATAAGGAGGTGTTCGGCTGCAAGAAGGTGTGAATGTCCACCCATAATTCATGAAAAATGGGTAAAAAAAAAGGTGCGAATGCCTAACAATACATTATCAAAAGCAGGTGTGAATGTCAGATCATAATTTGTAAAAAGCTGATGAGAAAGGGTGAGACTGCCCGACTATACACCATCAAATGCGGGAGCGGAGGTGTTCGGCTCTGAGTAGGTGTGAATGTCCGACCATAATTGCTGAAGAATGTGTTAGAAAAGGTAAGAATGCTGGACCGTACATCATCAAAAGCGGGAGAGGTGGTGTTCGGCTGCAAAAAGGTGTGACTGTTCGACTAAAGTTTGTAAAAAGTGGGTAAGACAAGGTGCGAATGCCTGACAATGTATGATCAAAAGCGGGAGCGGAGGTGTTCAGCTGCAAGAAGGTCTACATGTCCATCAATAATTGCTAGAAAACATGAAAGAAACTTTTCGAAAATCGAACCGCACATGATCATAAGTGGGATAGGTGTTCAGCTGCAAGGTGTGAATGTCCACCCATAATTCCTGAAAAATGGGCAAAAAAAAGGTGTGAATGCCCAACCATACATCATCAAAAGCAGGAGTGGAAGTGTTCGGCTACAAGAAGGTGTGAACGTCCAACCAAAATATGTAAAAAGAAGTTAAGAAAAGGATCGAATATCCAACCAAACATAATCAACAGCGGGAGCAGAGCTGTTCGACTGCAAGTAGGTGTGAATGTCCAGCCATAATTACTCACAAATGGGGGAAGAAAAGGTAGTATTGCCAGACCATACATGATCAAAACAGGGAGCGGAGGTTCAGCTGCAAGGTGTGAATGTCTGACTATAGTTTGTAAAAAGCGGGTAAGACAAGGTGCGAATGCCCGACAATGTATGATCAAAAGAGAGAGCGGAGGTGTTCGGCTGCAAGGTCTGAATGTCCAACCATAATTTGTAAAAACCGGGTAAGAAAAGGCTCGAAAGCCCGACTATACATCATCAAAAGCGGGAGCGGAGGTGTTCAGCTGCAAGAAGGTGTGAATGTTCGACTAAAGTTTGTAAAAAGCTGGTAAGATAAGGAGCGATGTCCCGACATTGTATGATCAAAAGCGGGAGCGGAGGTGTCCAGCTGTGAGTAGGTGTGAATGTCCGACCATAATTGCTGAAAAATGTGTAAGAAAAGGTAAGAATACTGGACCATAAATCATCAAAAGCGGGAGAGGTGGTGTTCGGCTGCAAGAAGGTGTGAAAGTCCGACAATGGTTTGTAAAAAGCGGGTAATAAAAGTTTCGAATGCCCGAATATACATCATCAAAAGCGGAAGCGGAGGTGTTCGGATGCAAGAAGGTGTGAAAGTCCGACCAAAGTTTGTAAAAAGCAGTGAAAAGCGAGAAAAAGCTTTTCGTGAGTTCTGCATGATTTGGGATTTTGCTTATAAAATGCATTACTTCACTCAAACTATGTTAAAACTGATTTGTCCTTCATATTTACCATGTCTAGAAAGATTTAAACAAAAAAACAACGTTGTACTTTGCAGTAAAAGAAAGAGCAAATCTAAAGTTTCAGGAATCCCAGTATAAGCCTGCTTTCATGAGTTCTGCACGATTTCGGATTTTGCTATAAAATGAATTGCTTTGCTCAAACCAAGTTAAAACTGCTTTGTCCTTCCATATTCATCAATGTCTAGATCGACTTCAACAAAGAAAAACATTGGACTTTGCAGTAGAAGAAGTTGAAATCCATCTACACATTGATAAATATGAAGGACAAAGCAGTTCCCACTTGCCCATAAGAAAATAAGCTTATTCTCGGATTCCTGATCCTTCAGTTTTGCTCTTTCTTCTACTGCAAAATACAATGTTGTTCTTTGTTGAAGTCGATCTAGACATTGATAAATATGAATGAAAAGGCAGTTTTAACTTGGTTTGAGTGAATGAATTCATTTTATACATAAAATCCGAAATCGTGCAGAACTCATGAAAATAAGCTTATTCTCGGATTCCTAAAACTTTTGATTGGCTCTTTCTTTTACTGCAAAGTACAACGTTGTTTTTTTTGTTTAAATCTATCGAGACATTGATAAATATGAAGGTAAAAGCCGTTTTAACATAGTTTGAGTGAAGGAATTGATTTTATAGATAAAATCCCAAATCATGCAGAACTCCTCAAAAGGAGCGTATGGCTTAATCACAAGTGTGGCTCTTTCTCATTCAGGGTAGTATGAGGAAGTTTATGCTTGAAATATATGTAGAAATGGGTACATATGAAGGACAAAGCAGTGTTAACTTAGTTTGAGTGAAGGAATTCATTTTATACATAAAATCCCAAATCATGCAGAACGTATGAAAAGAAGCTTATTCTCGGATTCCTGATCCTTCAGTTTTGCTCTTTCTTCTACTGCAAAATACAATGTTGTTCTTTGTTGAAGTCGATCTAGACATTGATGAATATGAAGGAAAAAGCAGTTTTAACTTGGTTTGAGTGAATGAATTCATTTTATACATAAAATCCGAAATCGTGCAGAACTCATGAAAATAAGCTTATTCTCGGATTCCTAAAACTTTTGATTTGCTCTTTCTTTTATTGCAAAGTACAACGTTGTTTTTTTTGTTTAAATCTATCGAGACATTGATAAATATGAAGGTAAAAGCCGTTTTAACATAGTTTGAGTGAAGGAATTAATTTTATAGATAAAATCCCAAACCATCTAGAACTCCTCAAAAGGGGCGTATGGCTTAATCACAAGTGTGGCTCTTTCTCCTTCAGGGTAGTATGAGGAAGTTTATGCTTGAAATATATGTAGAAATGGGTACATATGAAGGACAAAGCAGTGTTAACTTAGTTTGCGTGAAGGAATTCATTTTATACATAAAATCCGAAATCGTGCAGAACTCATGAAAATAAGCTTATTCTCGGATTCCTAAAACTTTTGATTTGCACTTTCTTTTACTGCAAAGTACAACGTTGTTTTTTGTTGAAATCTATCTAGACATTGATAAATACCAGCCGAAACTCTGCTGCCGCTTTTGATAATTTATGGTTGGGCATTCTTACCTTTTCTTACCCGCTTTTTACAAATTATGATCTTACATTCACACCTACTTGCAGTCGAACACCTTCTCATCCACTTATGATCATGTGCGGTTGGGCTTTCGCACCTTTTCTTACCCATTTTTCAGTAATTATGGGTGGACATTCAGACCTTCTTGCAGCCGAAAACCTCCGCTCCTCTTTTGATCATACATTGTCGGGCATTCACACCTTGTCTTACCCGCTTTTTACAAACTTTAGTCGGACATTCAAACCTTCTCGCTCTTCCTGTTTTGATCATATATGGTCTGGCAATAGTACCTTTTCTTACCCGTTTGTGAGTAATTATGGCTGGACATTCACACCTACTTGCAGCCGAACACAACCTCTCCCGCTTTTGATGATATATGGTCCGGCATTCTTACCTTTTCTAACACATTTTTCAGCAATTATGGTCGGACATTCACACCTACTCACAGACGAACAACTCCGCTCCCACATTTGATAGTGTATAGTCGGGCATTCTCACCCTTTCTCAACAGCTTTTTGCAAATTATGTTCTGATATTCACACCTACTTGCAGTCGAACAGCTATGCTCCCGCTTTTGATTATGTTTGGTTGGATATTCGAACATTTTCTTAACTGCTTTTTACAAACTTTGGTCGGACGTTCACACCGTCTTGCAGCCGAACACCTCCGCTTCCGCTTTTGATGGTATATAGTCGGGCATTCGAGCCTTTTCTTACCCGCCTATTACTTACTATGGTTGGACATTCAAACCTTCTTGTAGCCGAACACATCCGCTACTGCTTTTGATGATGTATGATTTGGCATTCGCACCTTTTCTTACCCATTTTTCAGTAATTTTTGGTCGGACATTCAGACCTTCTTGCACCTGAACACCTCTGCTCCCGCTTTTGATGGTGTATAGTCGGGCTATCGAGCCTTTTCTTCCCCGATTTTTACAAATTGTGGTTGGACATTCAGACCTTGCAGCCGAAAACCTCCGCTCCCTCTTTTGATCATACATTGTCGGGCATTCGCCCCATGTCTTACACGGTTTTTACAAACTTTAGTCAGACATTCACACCTTGCAGCTGAACCACCTCCATTCCCTGTTTTGATCATGTGTGGTCTGGAAATACTACCTTTTCTTCCCCCGTTTGTGAGTAATTATGGCTGGACATTCACACCTACTTGCAGCCGAAAAACCACCTCTCCCGCTTTTGATGATGTATTGTCCGGCATTCTAGTCTTTTCTATCACATTTTTCAGCAATTATGATCTGACATTCACACCTACTTGCAGTCGAACAGCTCTGCTCCCGCTTTTGATTATGTTCGGTTGGATATTCAAACCTTTTCTTACCCGCTTTTTACAAACTTTGGTCGGACGTTCACACCTTCTTGCAGCCGAACACCTCCGCTTCCGCTTTTGATGGTATATATTCGGGTATTCGAACCTTCTCTTACCCGCTTTTTACAAACCATGGTTTGACTTTCATACCTTCTTGTAGCTGAACAACTCCACTCCTGCTTTTGATGATTTATGGTTGGACATTCGCATCTTTTCCTACCCATTTTTCAGTAATTATGGGTGGATATTCACACCTTCTTGCAGCTGAACACCTCCTCTCCCGCTAATGATCATGTAAGGTTTGATATTCGAAAATTTTCTTTCATGTTTTAAAGCAATTATTAATGGACATTCACACCTACTTGCAGCCGAACACCACCTCTCCCGCTTTTGATGATGTTTGGACCGGCATTCTTACCTTTTCTAACACATTTTTCAGCAATTATGGTTGGAGAATCACACCTACTCACAGCCGAACAACTCCGCTACCGCATTTGATGGTGTATAGTCGGGATTTCTCACCCTTTCTCATCAGCTTTTTGCAAATTATTCTCTGACATTCACACCTACTTGCAGTCGAACAGCTCTGCTCCCGCTTTTGATTATGTTTGGTTAGATATTCGAACCTTTTCTTAACTGCTTTTTCACAAACTTTGGTCGGACGTTCACACCTTCTTGCAGCCGACCACCTACGGTTCCGGTTTTGATAGTGTATATTCGGGCATACGAACCTTTTCTTACCCGCTTTTTACAAACCATGGTCGGACTTTCACACCTTCTCTTAGCTGAACAACTCTGCTCCCTCTTTTGATTGTGTACAGTCGGGTATTTTAACCTTTTCTTACCCGCTTTTTACCAAATATGATCGGACATTCACACCTTCTTACAGCGGAACACCTCCGCTACCTCTTTTGATGGTGTATGTTTGGGCATTCGCACCTTTTCTTACCCATTTTTCAGTAATTATGGGTGGACATTCACACCTTCTTGCAGCTGAACACCTCCTCTCCCGCTTATTATCATGTGCGGTTTGATATTCGAAAATTCTCTTTCATGTTTTTTAGCAATTATTGATGGACATTCAGACCTTCTTGCAGCTGAACACCTCCGCTCCAGCTTTTGATGGTGTATAGTCGGGCTTTCGAGCCTTTTCTTCCCCGGTTTTTACAAATTATGGTTGGACATTCAGACCTTCTTTCAGCCGAAAACCTCCGCTCCCTCTTTTGATCATACATTGTCGGGCATTCGCACCTTTTCTTACCCGCTTTTTACAAACTTTAGTCGGACATTAACACCTTATTGCAGCTTAACCACCTCCGCTCCCTGTTTTGATCATGTATGGTCTGGCAATACTACCTTTTCTTACCCATTTGTGAGTAATTATGGCTGGACATTCACACCTACTTGCAGCCGAACACCACCTCTCCCGCTTTTGATGATGTATGGACCGGCATTCTTACCTTTTCTAACACATTTTTCAGCAATTATGGTTGGAGATTCACACCTACTCACAGCCGAACACCTCCGCTCCCGCATTTGATGGTGTATATTCGGGCATACGAACCTGTTCTTACCCGCTTTTTACAAACCATGGTCGGACTTTCACACCTTCTTGTAGCTGAACAACTCCGCTCCCTCTTTTGATTGTGTACAGTCGGGCATACAAACCTGTTCTTACCCGCTTTTTACAAACTATGGTCGGACATTCAAACCTTCTTGTAGCCGAACACATCCACTCCTGCTTTTGATGATGTATGGTTGGGCATTTGCACCTTTTCTTACCCATTTTTCAGTAATTATGGGTGGATATTCACACCTTCTTGCAGCGGAACACCTCCTCTCCCGCTTATGATTATGTGCGGTTTGATATTCGAAAATTTTCTTTCATGTTTTATAGCAATTATTGATGGACATTCATACCTTCTTGAAGCCGAACACATCCACTCCTTCTTTTGATGATGTATGGTTGGGCATTCGAACCTACTTGTTGCCCGTTTTTCATTAATTATGGGTGGACATTCACACCTTGTCGCAGCCAAACACCTCCGCTCCCTGTTTTGATCATGTATGTTTTGACATTCGCACCTTTTCTCACCTGCTTTTTACTATTGTCGGCCAATCACAGCTTCCTCTCCACCATACTTGTATGGTAGGAAATTCTCACCCACTCTCATCCGAAGACCTCTCCTCCCGCTTTTGTTAATATTTAGTCGGGCATTCGAACCTTTTCTTACCCACTTTTTACAAATTATGGTCGAACATTCACACCTACTTGCAGCTGAATACTTCCGCTCCACCTTTTAGTGATGTATGGTTGGCATTTGCACCTTTTGTTACCCTCTTTTTATACTGATTGCTGAAGATTAAGTTGTTCTTTCTCAAACTACAATTTTTTTTTAATTGTTGAAACTTGATTTGAAGTGGATAAATAAGGAGGACAAACAGTTTTAAGTCACGCTGATAGAAGAAATTAATTTTATAGCAAAATCTGTATTTCGTCATATGTCGAGAGATGCTTATTGCTGAAGAAGTTCTTTCTCATTCTACAAAGTACAACGTTGTTTATCGTTGAAACTTGATTAGACATGAATAATTATGAAGGACAAAGCAGTCTTAACTTGGTTTGAGTTAATTAATTCGTTTTATAGGAGAATCCGAATTCGTGCTTATTTTCGGATTCCTGAAGAATGAGTCTGGTTCTTTCTCATAATACAAAGTTTGTTGTTTATTGTTGAAACTTCATCAGAAGTGAAGAAATAAATGAATGCCTATCAACAAATGTGGGATCTAAACTCTACTGCTTCCTCTAAAATAATTTCTTTTCTCAATTCAGAAATGTGTGTGTGTAAGTCACAACACCCGTGACACCAAAACGGCTTTCTTTTCTCTCTTTTCTCTGCACTCTGCACTATGAGCACACACACCAAATCAGAAAGGCTTTTTTCTCTCTTTTCTACATTATGGACTGTGGGGACACAAAACCGCTCTCTCTTTTTTTTTTTGATTGTGTGCCAGGGCGTTGTCTCACGTATTAGATTATGCTTAAGATACGAATGGGTTTATCAGTCACATCAGAATCCATACATACTGATCCTCCCATAATAAAATGGTCGGATCTTATCAAACACACTTTGTTTCTTGTGACAATCAAGTCAGCGAAACAGCGTATACACGTCAAGACACTGAATCAAGTTTGCCACAAGAACTCATAAGTTTGGCAGTATTGCTCTGCCGTCAGCAATCATACACCCATTTTATTTTCGTGAGACGTGCAGGCACCTGTTCATCTACTGTTCCATCACTATGAATTAGTTTATCTATTATCAATAAGGATACTTCTACAACTACTATCAAAGTATGTCCAGACTTCTTAAGTTGTCAGTTGCTATATATGAATAAGTGGGTAGCTACTGACAAGCATTAAGCATGTCACACAGCCCAAACATATAACATTTCAGGACACACCACGCAGTTAACAACCACAGTGAAGTGTCAAAGCCCAAACATTCAACAGGACACTTACACAACACATTCAAATCAAACAGTCAGACAACATACAAGAACATATACCCCAGCCGGCATTGCTCCCTGCCTATTTTCTTACAGCTCACTATGTGTGCGCACACCTTTATTCACAAACTCTTCAACTTATACTCTTTTACCGAAGCTGCTACAGCTCGATTGGCCGAATACCCTTAGATCCTATTTCGGTGAATTTGACATCTGCCTTACATGTAACAGATTAGCGGTTTAGCAGTTTTAATTTAGTTTGAGTGAAGGAATTCATTTTATAGCAAAATCCGAAATCGTGAAGCACTCATGAAAGTAAGCTTATTCTCGGATTCCTGAAACTTTAGATTTGCTCTTTCTTTTACTGCAAAGTACAACGTTGTTTTTTTTGTTTAAATCTTTCTAGACATGGTAAATATGAACGACAAAGCAGTTTTAACATAGTTTGAGTGAAGGAATTCATTTTATAGATAAAATCCCAAGAGTCTGCAGAGAAAAGAGAGTGAATGCGAAATAGACTTTAACACGGCTATGGGAGCGAGCCGAGTGTGGGCTAACCGGGAGAATTGCTTGAAAGAAACGCGACACCGAATGAGCGATCAGAACAAAGCCTCAATACGGGATTCTCGTGGTGTTTTTGTTGCTGCCTTGTCTTTTGCACAGAGTAAAAGACAAGGCAGCCATCGAATAGGGCCCGATTGTTCCTAGTTGGTCAGCCGAGGAGCAAGGGGGGGAGGAGCAAGCATCTCAACCAAGCAAAGCTCACCATGGGGAAGGTGGCTATGCCAACTAGCCTGATGCCCTGCTCCCGCAGTGACGGATAATCGTACTCTGGTTTCTCTTCATAACGTACAAGTCTTTCGCCTTTTACTAAAGATTTCTGTGGAGAGCAGCACTAATGAGTTGTTTCTATTTTTGGCAGGCTTCACATTTGCGGGTGAAGCCCTTTCTGTCTGTGCAAAAGAAATCTTCTTACTGTGCAAGAGTGACTTCTCTGAGTAGAGTCGCCTTACTTGTTGCGACTGTGCCGATGTTCGAAGCTGGAGTGCAAAGTTGTTGCTTGAATGGTGCTTGCTGGAGCGTGCGGGAGTGCAAAGTTATACCATTTAAAAGGGCTGAAGAGTGCTCAGTGCAGCGGGTGGGCGACACTCTGTCCACCTTGAAAACCGAGGTTACATCCACTACCAGGGGCAGCCCAAGTTCTGCCGCAAGTGTGGTGAGCATGGGCACCTGGTTGAGGCTTGTACCAAGGTGTTATGTGGGAAGAGCAGAGAAATTGGGCAAACTTTTGGAGAGTGTCCAAATGGCAGGAAATGTAATCTCTGTGGAGAATTAAATCACCTCTTCAGAGATTGCCCTAAATCTTTTGCCAACAAATTAAAGACGGTAAAGCCACAGTCAAGCCAACAAAGAGAAGGACCAAAGGTGGCAGTTGGTGAACAAAGTGAAGAGGTTGACCCAATAAATTCAAACTTCCCGCCAAAAGCTTGGATTGGAAGTGAGGAGCAAAAAGGGGAGGGGTCTGTACAGGCCTCACCACTCAGTGTTGAAGTCTGTGAGAATTCACAGGCAGAGGGTGGAGCTACGCTAAATGAGGAGGAAGAGCAGACAGGTGAGTCTAGTGAAGATACTCACCTCCCCGAAGGTCAACAGCCGAAGAGGACGGCATCTGAGCCTCTGATTCCCCAGTGGTATCAGAGAAGAGGGGAAGGGTTAGGTCCCTTTCAGACAGTTCTTCAGTGGAAGAACCTAGAGTCTTCCCCTCCGACTCACCAAATGAGGTCTCCTTTTTAACTTCAGCTCTGCAATCAACCCCCAGGGACTCAAAGTTAAATGCAACATTGCGTCAGAGGCCAACACCGAGAGTCCGAAAAGGAAATATAGATCACCCTACTCACTTTTCACCTAAAGAAATGAAGGAAGAGCTAGTTTCCCAAGAAATAACCTGTGTGTAATTTGTTTTGATAACTTAGAAAAACGAAAACCTACTTTCCTTTATGCTTTTAATGGTTCTCACCTTCTCAAAACTAAATGTGAGAAGTGTGAAATCAAAGACAAGAGCCCAGAGTATTTAATCCTTCTTAGACTCCATAAAATCAGATGTGTTTTTAATACAAGAATGTGGACTACCTTTTTTAAAAAACCATAGACAATGGGAGGAAATGTGGCCCCATTTATCGATATGGAGTGGCTCAAATCAAAATAAAAATGATGGTGTGGCCATTCTAATTAAAAATCCGCATGTTCTGGTGAAAGGTAGCACAGTGGTGAGAGACGGACGGGCACTTTTAGCACACTTGAATTTTATGGGGCAAGACTTTAACCTCTTAAATATTTATGGTTTCAATGGAAAAAATGAAAGGTATGACCTGTTAGAAGATATACAGCTTTACATGCTAGGGCAAGTACCTTTAGTTGTAGGAGGGGATTTTAACTGTATCTTGAGCAGGAAAGATAGAAAAAGAGCAGGGGTAGATTTTAAAGTGGATAAGACTTCGATTTTACTTCAGGGCATATGCAGGGATTTTAAGCTTACTGACTGTTTTAAAACCATGCATCCCAGAGAGGAGGGCTTCACCTGGTTTAGTCATGATGGCACCAGAGCCTCTCGCATTGATTATTTCTTTACTAGAGATTGCCCACCCACTGATGTTAGATTAACCCCTGTTTTCTTTTCAGACCACCTTATGCTCTCCTGCACCCTTTCACCCCCTTCTGGTGCGACGGTAGGAAGTGGTCTGTGGAAACTCAACTGTTCCCTGTTGGAGGATGAAATCATAGTCAGTCAGTACAGGGAATGTTATAAAGGCAGACCCTTCAAGACCTCTACGAAACACATGCACAATGGTGGGAAATGGTGAAGGAAACGACACAGACTTTTTTTAAACAGCAAGGTAAACGTAAAAAAAGGAAAGAGAATAGATGTATGATGGGACTACATAAACGCTTACAGCGCTACTTTAAACTAAATCAGTGTGGCATAGACTTTAAAGAAGAAATCAAAGATGTCAAAAAGGAAATGTCAGTTTCAGCAGAAATAAAGAGTAAATTAATTTTTGTAAGAAGCAGGGAGCAGGAAATTGAGGAAGGTGAAAAAGAAAGAAAGTTATAAATAAAAAGGAGTGTATTCAAAATCTAAAAAGAGAAGATGGGTTTTTAACAAAATCCACACAAGAGATGATTGAAACTGTACATACCTTTTATAGTAACATGTACAAAGAGAAACCTGTGCACTTGGAAACATCGGCAGAAATCTTAAAATTCGTTGACAAAACCGTAAAAGAGAATGCACACTTGACACAGAATTTTACTGCTTTAGAGTTAAAAAAATGCCTAACAGGTTTTAAGAGAAGTCGAGCTCCGGGTTTAGACGGTCTTCCTGCAGAATTCTATCTGACCTATTGGGACCTTTTATCATCAGACATTTTAGATGTTTTTAAAGATTTTGAAAAACTCGACCGACTGCCTGACAGTTTTAGAGTGGGAATAGTGACTCTACTTTATAAAAAAAATTATAAGACTGACCTAAAGAATTGGAGGCCCATCACACTTTTAAACTTTGACTGTAAACTTTTTAGCAAGGTTTTAGCGACACGGATGTCCTCTGTTTTAGAGGAGGTAATTCACCCAGACCAAGCTTGTACCATCTCAGGGAGACAACTCACCGACAGCCTCGTACTGATTCGAGACATCATTGATTACGCTAGAGACAGAAACACCCGGCTTGTCATCTTAAATTTAGACTTTGAAAAAGCATTTTATCGGGTCTCGCATCAATATCTCTTTCAGGTGTTGCAGCCATCGAAAAGGGCCCGATTGTTCCTACTTGGTGAGCTTTGCTTGGTTGAGACCGTTGCCCCCCCCCCCCCCCCCCCCCCCCCCCCCCCCTGCTGACCAAGTAGAAACAATCTATTCGATGGCTGCCTTGTCTTTTACTCTGTGCAAAAGACAAGGTAGCCACAAACACCACGGGAACACCATATTGAGGCTTTCTTCTGACCACTCATTTGGTGTCGCGTTTCTTTCAAGCAATTCTCCCGGTTAGCCCGCACTCGGCTCGCTCCCAGAGCCGTGTTAAAGTCCACTTCGCATTCACTCTCTTTTCTCAGCAGATTAAAAGAAAGTTTCATCTTGGGCTCCCTGAAACTTCCATCCTGCACCGCTGTTTGCTTTTTCACAAGAGCAGAGGAGAGCGCACCGTTCCCAGCGGCACTGCAGTACCGGGTCGAGGCTTGGAGTGAACGGAGCAAGCTTCTTTTTCAACTCCTATTCTTAAAAATCCATTTAATATGTTGTCCTCGTATAGAGGACATATTAAACTGATAAGAACAGATACTACACTTGATCTTAGCCAAAAGGCCGAGAAGCGATAACTGTCCACTGGTTCAGGTCTGAGGGCCCTTGCTGGCACAATGCGCACTTGTAGCAATGTTCTTTTTATGGCCATAGGTGGCCAGAGTGTCACGTTGCACCTCCGCCCCACCCGCTGCACTGAGCACTCTTCAGCCCTTTTAAATGGTATAACTTTGCACTCCCGCACGCTCCAGCAAGCACCATTCAAGCAACAACTTTGCACTCCAGCTTCGAACATCGGCACAGTCGCAACAAGTAAGGCGACTCTACTCAGAGAAGTCACTCTTGCACAGTAAGAAGATTTCTTTTGCACAGACAGAAAGGGCTTCACCCGCAAAGGTGAAGCCTGCCAAAAATAGAAACAACTCATTAGTGCTGCTCTCCACAGAAATCTTTAGTAAAAGGCGAAAGACTTGTACGTTATGAAGAGAAACCAGAGTACGATTATCCGTCACTGCGGGAGCAGGGCATCAGGCTAGTTGGCATAGCCACCTTCCCCATGGTGAGCTTTGCTTGGTTGAGATGCTTGCTCCTCCCCCCCTTGCTCCTCGGCTGACCAACTAGGAACAATCGGGCCCTATTCGATGGCTGCCTTGTCTTTTACTCTGTGCAAAAGACAAGGCAGCAACAAAAACACCACGAGAATCCCGTATTGAGGCTTTGTTCTGATCGCTCATTCGGTGTCGCGTTTCTTTCAAGCAATTCTCCCGGTTAGCCCACACTCGGCTCGCTCCCATAGCCGTGTTAAAGTCTACTTCGCATTCACTCTCTTTTCTCAGCAGACTCTTGGGATTTTATCTATAAATGAATTCCTTCACTCAAACTATGTAAAAACTGCTTTGTCCTTAATATTTACCATGTCTAGAAAGATTTAAACAAAAAAAACAACGTTGTACTTTGCAGTAAAAGAAAGAGCAAATCTAAAGTTTCAGGAATCCGAGAATAAGCTTACTTTCATGAGTTCTTCACGATTTCGGATTTTGCTATAAAATGAATTCCTTCACTCAAACTAAATTAAAACTGCTAAACCGCTAATCTGTTATATGTAAGGCAGATGTCAAATTCACCGAAATAGGATCAAAGGGTATTCGGCCAATCGAGCTGTAGCAGCTTCGGTAAAAGAGTATAAGTTGAAGAGTTTGTGAATAAAGGTGTGCGCACACATAGTGTGCTGTACGAAAATAGGCAGGGAGCAATGCCGGCTGGGGTATATGTTCTTGTATGTTGTCTGACTGTTTGATTTGAATGTGTTGTGTAAGTGTCCTGTTGAATGTTACATGTTTGGGCTTTGACACGCTTCACTGTGGTTGTTAACTGTGTGGTGTGTCCTGAAATGTTATATGTTTGGGCTGTGTGACATGCTTAATGCTTGTCAGTAGCTACCCACTTATTCATATATAGCAACTGACAACATAAGAAGTCCGGACATATTTTGATAGTAGTTGTAGAAGTATCCTTATTGATAATAGATCACTAATTCATAGTGATAGAACAGTAGATGAACAGGTGCTTGCACATGTCTCACGAAAATAAAATGGGTGTATGATTGCTGACGGCAGAGCAATACTGCCAAACTTATGAGTTCTTGTGGCAAACTTGATTCAGTGTCTTGACGTGTATACGCTGTTTCACTGACTTGATTGTCACAAGAAACAAAGTGTGTTTGATAAGATCCGACCATTTTATTACGGGAGGATCAGTATGTATGGATTCTGATGTGACTGATAAACCCATTCGTATCTTAAGCATAATCTAATACGTGAGACAACGCCCTGGCACACGATAAAAAAAAAAAAAGAGAGAGAGCGGTTTTGTGTCCCCACAGTCCATAATGTAGAAAAGAGAGAAAAAAGCCTTTCTGATTTGGTGTGTGTGCTCATAGTGCAGGGTGTAGAGAAAAGAAAGCCGTTTTGGTGTCTTACACACACACATTTCTAAATTGAGAAAGGAAATTATTTTAGAGGAAGCACTAGAGTTTAGATCCCACATTTGTTGATAGGCATTCATTTGTTTCTTCACTTCTGATGAAGTTTCAACAATAAACAACAAACTTTGTATTATGAGAAAGAACCAGACTCATTCTTCAGGAATCCGAAAATAAGCTCTATTTTATGAGTTATGCACGAATTCGGATTCTCCTATAAAACGAATTCATTAACTCAAACCAAGTTAAGACTGCTTTGTCCTTCATATTTATTCATGTCTAATCAAGTTTCAACGATAAACAACGTTGTACTTTGTAGAATGAGAAAGAACTTCTTCAGCAATAAGCATCTCTCGACATATGACGAAATACAGATTTTGCTATAAAATTAATTCCTTCTATCAGCCTGACTTAAAACTGTTTGTCCTCCTTATTTATCCACTTCAAATCAAGTTTCAACAATTAAAAAAAATTTGTAGTTTGAGAAAGAACAACTTAATCTTCAGCAATCAGTATAAAAAGAGGTGCAAATGCCAACCATACATACCTAAAAGGTGGAGCGGAAGTATTCAGCTGCAAGTAGGAGTAGGAGTAATTTGTAAAAAGCGGGTAAGAAAAGGTTCGAATGCCCGACTATATATTAACAAAAGCGGGAGGAGAGGTCTTCGGATGAGAGTGGGTGAGAATTTCCAACCATAATCTATAAAATACGGTGAAAAAAAATATGTGAATGCCTCATAGAACACTAAAAGCGGAAGTGTTTGGCTGCAAGAAGGTGTGAATGTCCGACTATATTTGGTGAAAAGCAGGTGAAGCAAGGTCTGAATGCCCAACCTTACATCATCAAAAGCGAGATCAGAGGTGTTTGGCTGCAAGAAGGCCATAGTTTGCCAAAAGCGGGTAAGGTGCGAATGACCGACTAAATATCAACAAAAGTGGGGGCGGAGGTCTTCGGATGCAAGTGGGTGTGAATATCACACCATACAAGTATGGTGGAGAGGAAGCTGTGAATGGCCGACCATTGTAAAAGGTGGGTGAGAGAAGGTGCGAATGTCAAACCATACATAATCAAAACAGGGAGCGGAGGTGTTCTGCTGTAAGAAGGTGTGAATGTCCAACCATAGTTGGTAAAAAGCGGGTAAGAAAAGGTTAAAATACCCGACTGTACACAATCAATAGCGGGAGCGGAGTTGTTCGGCTACTAAAAGGTGTGAAAGTCCGACCATGGTTTGTAAAAAGCGGGTAAGAAAAGGTGCGAATGCCCGACAATGTATGATCAAAAGAGGGAGTGGAGGTTTTCGGCTGCAAGAAGGTCTGAATGTCCAACCATAATTTGTAAAAACCGGGGAAGAAAAGGCTCGAAAGCCCGACTATACACCATCAAAAGTGGGAGCGGAGGTGCTCAGCTGCAAGACGGTCTGAATGTCCATCAATAATTGCTAGACATGAAAGAAAATCTTCGAATATCAAACTGCACATGATCATAAGCGGGAGAGGAGCTGTTCAGCTGCAAGAAGGTGTGAATGTCTACCCATAATTACTGAAAAATGGGTAAGAAAAGGTGCGAATGCCTAACCATACATCATCAAAAGAGGGAGCGGAGGTGTTCCGCTACACGACGGTGTGAATGTCCGACCATAGATGGTAAAAAGTGGGTAAGAAAAGGTTAAATTACCCGACTGTACACAATCAAAAGAGGGAGCGGAGTTGTTCAGCTAAGAAAAGGTTCGAATGTCCGAATATACACCATCAAAAGCGGAAGCGGAGGTGTTCGGCTGCAAGATATTGTGAACGTCCGACCAAAGTTTGTAAAAAGCAGTTAAGAAAAGGTTCGAATATCTAACCAAACATAATCAAAAGTGGGAGCAGAGCTGTTCGACTGGAAGTAGGTGTGAATGTCAGATCATAATTTGCAAAAAGCTGATGAGAAAGGGTGAGAATGCCCGACTATACACCATCAAATGCGGTAGCGGAGTTGTTCGGCTGTGAGTAGGTGTGAATCTCCAACCATAATTGCTGAAAAATGTGTTAGAAAAGGTAAAAATGCCGGTCCATACATCATCAAAATCGGGAGAGGTGGTGTTCAGCTGCAAGAAGGTCTAAATGTCCATCAATAAATGCTAGAAAACATGAAAGAAAATTTTCGAAAATCAAACCACACATGATCATAAGTGGGAGAGGAGGTGTTCAGCTGCAAGAAGGTGTGAATGTCCACCCATAATACCTGAAAAATGGGTAAAAAAAAGGTGCGAATGCCCAACCATACATCATCAAAAGCAGGAGTGCATGTGTTCAGCTACAAGAAGGTGTGAACGTCCAACCAAAGTTTGTAAAAAGCAGTTAAGAAAAGGTTCGAATATCCAACCATACATAATCAAAAGCGGGAGCAGAGCTGTTCGACTGCAAGTAGGTGTGGATGTCAGATCATACTTTGCAAAAAGCTGATGAGAAAGGGTGAGAATGCCCGACTATACACCATCAAATGCGGTAGCGGAGTTGTTCGGCTGTGAGTAGGTGTGATTCTCCAACCATAATTGCTGAAAAATGTGTTAGAAAAGGTAAAAATGCCGGTCCATACATAATCAAAATCGGGAGAGGTGGTGTTCAGCTGCAAGAAGGTCTAAATGTCCATCAATAAATGCTAGAAAACATGAAAGAAAATTTTCGAAAATCAAACCACACATGATCATAAGTGGGAGAGGAGGTGTTCAGCTGCAAGAAGGTGTGAATGTCCACCCATAATACCTGAAAAATGGGTAAAAAAAAGGTGCGAATGCCCAACCATACATCATCAAAAGCAGGAGTGCATGTGTTCGGCTACAAGAAGGTGTGAACGTCCAACCAAAGTTTGTAAAAAGCAGTTAAGAAAAGGTTCGAATATCCAACCATACATAATCAAAAGCGGGAGCAGAGCTGTTCGACTGCAAGTAGGTGTGGATGTCAGATCATAATTTGCAAAAAGCTGATGAGAAAGGGTGAGAATGCCCGACTATACACCATCAAATGCGGGAGCGGAGTTGTTCGTCTGTGAGTAGGTGTGAATCTCCGACCATAATTGCTGAAAAATGTGTTAGAAAAGGTAAGAATGCCGGTCCATACATCATCAAAAGCGAGAGAGGTTGTGTTCGGCTGCAAGTAGGTGTGAATATCCAGCCATAATTACTCACAAACGGGTAAGAAAAGGTAGTATTGCCAGACCATATATGATCAAAACAGGGAGCGGAGGTGGTTCAGCTGCAAGAAGGTTTGAATGTCCGACTAAAGTTCAAATATATTAACAAAAGCGGGAGGAAAGGTCTTCGGATGAGAGTGGTTGAAAATTTCCAACCATAATGTATAAAATGCGGTGAAAAAAAGGTGTGATAGAACACTAAAAGGTGGAGCGGAAGTGTTCGGCTGCAAGAAGGTGTGAATGTCCGACTATATTTGGTGAAAAGCAGGTGAAGCAAGGTCTGAATGCCCAACCTTACATCATCAAAAGCGAGATCAGAGGTGTTTGGCTGCAAGAAGGCCATAGTTTGCCAAAAGCGGGTAAGGTGGGAATGTCCGACTAAATATCAACAAAATTTGGGGCGGAGGTCTTCGGATGCAAGTGGGTGTGAATGTCCGACTATATTTGGTGAAAAGCAGGTGAAGCAAGGTCTGAATGCCCAACCTTACATCATCAAAAGCGAGATCAGAGGTGTTTGGCTGCAAGAAGGCCATAGTTTGCCAAAAGCGGGTAAGGTGCGAATGTCCGACTAAATATCAACAAAAGTGGGGGCGGAGGTCTTCGGATGCAAGTGGGTGTGAATATCACACCATACAAGTATGGTGGAGAGGAAGCTGTGAATGGCCGACCATAGTAAAAGGCGGGTGAGAGAAGCTGCGAATGTCAAACCATACATAATCAAAACAGGGAGCGGAGGTGTTCTGCTGTAAGAAGGTGTGAATGTCCAACCATAGTTGGTAAAAAGCGGGTAAGAAAAGGTTAAAATACCCGACTGTACACAATCAATAGCGGGAGCGGAGTTGTTCGGCTACTAAAAGGTGTGAAAGTCCGACCATGGTTTGTAAAAAGCGGGTAAGAAAAGGTGCGAATGCCCGACAATGTATGATCAAAAGAAGGAGTGGAGGTTTTCGGCTTCAAGAAGGTCTGAATGTCCAACCATAATTTGTAAAAACCGGGGAAGAAAAGGCTCGAAAGCCCGACTATACACCATCAAAAGTGGGAGCGGAGGTGTTCAGCTGCAAGACGGTCTGAATGTCCATCAATAATTGCTAGAAAACATGAAAGAAAATTTTCGAATATCAAACTGCACATGATCATAAGCGGGAGAGGAGGTGTTCAGCTGCAAGAAGGTGTGAATGTCTACCCATAATTACTGAAAAATGGGTAAGAAAAGGTGCGAATGCCTAACCATACATCATCAAAAGAGGGAGCGGAGGTGTTCCGCTGTAAGACGGTGTGAATGTCCGACCATAGATGGTAAAAAGCGGGTAAGAAAAGGTTAAATTACCCGACTGTACACAATCAAAAGAGGGAGCGGAGTTGTTCAGCTAAGAGAAGGTGTGAAAGTCCGACCTTGGTTTGTAAAAAGCGGGTAAGAAAAGGTTCGTATGCCCGAATATACACCATCAAAAGCGGAAGCGGAGGTGTTCGGCTGCAAGATATTGTGAACGTCCGACAAAAGTTTGTAAAAAGCAGTTAAGAAAAGGTTCGAATATCTAACCAAACATAATCAAAAGCAGGAGCAGAGCTGTTCGACTGGAAGTAGGTGTGAATGTCAGATCATAATTTGCAAAAAGCTGATGAGAAAGGGTGAGAATGCCCGACTATACACCATCAAATGCGGTAGCGGAGTTGTTCGGCTGTAAGTAGGTGTGAATCTCCAACCATAATTGCTGAAAAATGTGTTAGAAAAGGTAAAAATGCCGGTCCATACATCATCAAAATCGGGAGAGGTGGTGTTCAGCTGCAAGAAGGTCTAAATGTCCATCAATAATTGCTAGAAAACATGAAAGAAAATTTTCGAATATCAAACCTTACATGATCATTAGCGGGAGAGGTGTTCAGCTGCAAGAAGGTGTGAATGTCCAGCCATAATTACTCACAAACGGGTAATAAAAGGTACTATTGCCAGACCATATATGATCAAAACAGGGAGCGGAGGTGGTTCAGCTGCAAGAAGGTTTGAATGTCCGACTAAAGTTTGTAAAAAGCGGGTAAGACAAGGTGTGAATGCCCGACAATGTATGATCAAAAGAGGAGCGGAGGTTTTCGGCTGCAAGAAGGTCTGAATGTCCACCCATAATTACTGAAAAATGGGTAAGAAAAGGTGCGAAAGCCCAACCGCACATGATCATAAGTGGATGAGAAGGTGTTCGACTGCAAGTAGGTGTGAATGTAAGATCATAATTTGTAAAAAGCGGGTAAGAAAAGGTAAGAATGCCCAACCATAAATTATCAAAAGCGGCAGCAGAGTTTTGGCTGGTATTTATCAATGTCTAGATAGATTTCAACAAAAAACAACGTTGTACTTTGCAGTAAAAGAAAGTGCAAATCAAAAGTTTTAGGAATCCGAGAATAAGCTTATTTTCATGAGTTCTGCACGATTTCGGATTTTATGTATAAAATGAATTTCTTCACGCAAACTAAGTTAACACTGCTTTGTCCTTCATATGTACCCATTTCTACATATATTTCAAGCATAAACTTCCTCATATTACCCTGAATGAGAAAGAGCCACACTTGTGATTAAGCCATACCTCCCTTTTGAGGAGTTCTGCATGATTTGGGATTTTATCTATAAAATTAATTCCTTCACTCAAACTATATTAAAACGGCTTTTACCTTCATATTTATCAATGTCTCGATAGATTTAAACAAAAAAAACAATGTTGTACTTTGCAATAAAAGAAAGAGCAAATCAAAAGTTTTAGGAATCCGAGAATAAGCTTATTTTCATGAGTTCTGCACGATTTCGGATTTTATGTATAAAATGAATTCATTCACTCAAACCAAGTTAAAACTGCTTTTTCCTTCATATTTATCAATGTCTAGATCGACTTCAACAAAGAACAACATTGTATTTTGCAGTAGAAGAAAGAGCCAAACTGAAGGATCAGGAATCCGAGAATAAGCTTCTTTTCATACGTTCTGCATGATTTGGGATTTTATGTATAAAATGAATTCCTTCACTCAAACTAAGTTAACACTGCTTTGTCCTTCATATGTACCCATTTCTACATATATTTCAAGCATAAACTTCCTCATACTACCCTGAATGAGAAAGAACCACACTTGTGATTAAGCCATACGCCCCTTTTGAGGAGTTCTGCATGATTTGGGATTTTATCTATAAAATCAATTCCTTCACTCAAACTATGTTAAAACGGCTTTTACCTTCATATTTATCAATTTCTCGATAGATTTAAACAAAAAAACAACGTTGTACTTTGCAGTAAAAGAAAGAGCCAATCAAAAGTTTTAGGAATCCGAGAATAAGCTTATTTTCATGAGTTCTGCACGATTTCGGATTTTATGTATAAAATGAATTCATTCACTCAAACCAAGTTAAAACTGCCTTTTCATTCATATTTATCAATGTCTAGATCGACTTCAACAAAGAACAACATTGTATTTTGCAGTAGAAGAAAGAGCAAAACTGAAGGATCAGGAATCCGAGAATAAGCTTATTTTCTTATTAGGCTTATACTCGGATTCCTGAAACTTTAGATTTGCTCTTTCTTTTACTGCAAAGTACAACGTTGTTTTTTTGTTTAAATATTTCTAGACATGGTAAATATGAAGGACAAATCAGTTTTAACATAGTTTGAGTGAAGTAATGCATTTTATAAGCAAAATCCAAAATCATGCAGAACTCACGAAATGCTTTTTCTCGCTTTTCACTGCTTTTTACAAACTTTGGTCGGACGTTCACACCTTCTTGCATCCGAACACCTCCACTTCCGCTTTTAATGATGTATATTCGGGCATTCGAACCTTTTTTTACCCGCTTTTTACAAACCATTGTCGGACTTTCACACCTTCTTGCAGCCGAACACCACCTCTCCCGCTTTTGATGATTTATGGTCCAGTATTCTTACCTTTTCTAACACATTTTTCAGCAATTATGGTCGGACATTCACACCTACTCACAGCTGGACACCTCCGCTCCCGCTTTTGATCATACAATGTCGGGACATCGCTCCTTGTCTTACCAGCTTTTTACAAACTTTAGTCGAACATTCACACCTTCTTGCAGCTGAACACCTCCGCTCCCGCTTTTGATGATGTATAGTCGGGCTTTCGAGCCTTTTCTTACCCGGTTTTTACAAATTATGGTTGGACATTCAGACCTTGCAGCCGAACACCTCCGCTCTCTCTTTTGATCATACATTGTTGGGCATTCGCACCTTGTCTTACCCGCTTTTTACAAACTATAGTCAGACATTCACACCTTGCAGCTGAACCTCCGCTCCCTGTTTTGATCATGTATATTCTGGCAATACTACCTTTTCTTCCCCCGTTTGTGAGTAATTATGGCTGGACATTCACACCTACTTGCAGTCGAACTGCTCTGCTCCCGCTTTTGACTATGTTTGGTTTGGATATTCAAACCTTTTCTTAACTGCTTTTTACAAACCATGGTCGGACTTTCACACCTTCTTGTAGCCGAAAAACCTCCGCCCCAAATTTTGTTGATATTTAGTCGGACATTCGCACCTTGCAGCTGAACCACCTCCGCTCCCTGTTTTGATAATGTATGGTCTGGCAATACTACCTTTTCTTACCGGTTTGTGAGTAATTATGGCTGGACATTCACACCTACGTGCAGCTGAACACCACTTTTCCCGCTTTTGATGATGTATGGTCCGGCATTCTAGTCTTTTCTAACACATTTTTCAGCAATTATGGTTTGACTTTCACACCTACTCACAGCCGAACACTTCCGCTCCCGCATTTGATGGTGTATAGTCGGGCATTCTCACCCTTTCTCATCAGCTTTTTGCAAATTATGATCTGACATTCACACCTACTTGCAGTCGAACAGCTCTGCTCCCGCTTTTGATTATGTTTGGTTGGATATTCGAAACTTTTCTTCACTGCTTTTTACAAACTTTGGTCGGACGTTCACACCTTCTTGCAGCCGAACACCTCCGCTTCCGCTTTTGATGGTATATATACGGGCATTCGAACCTTTTCTTACCCGCTTTTTACAAACCATGGTCGGACTGTCACACCTTCTTGTAGCCGAACACATCCGCTCCCGCTATTGATTGTGTACAGTCGGGTATTTTAACCTTTTCTTACCCGCTTTTTACCAAGTATGGTCGGACATTCACATCTTCGTACAGCGGAACACCTCCGCTCCCTCTTTTGATGGTGTATGTTCGGGCATTCAAACCTTTTCTTACCCGCTTTTTCCAAACTATGGTCGGCTATTCACAGCTTCCTCTCCACCATACTTGTATGGTGGGATATTCACACCCACTTATATCCGAAAACCTCCGCCCCCACTTTTGTTGATATTTAGTCGGACATTCGCACCTTACCCGCTTTTGGCAAACCATGGCCTTCTTGCAGCCAAACAACTCTGATCTTGCTTTTGATGATGTAAGGTTGGGCATTCAGACCTTGCTTCACCTGCTTTTCACCAAATATAGTCGGACATTCACACCTTCTTGCAGCCGAACACTTCCGCTCCACCTTTTAGTGTTCTATCACACCTTTTTTTTCACCGCATTTTATACATTATGGTTGGAAATTTTCAACCAATGTCATCCGAAGACCTCTCCTCCCGCTTTTGTTAATATATTTGAACTTTAGTTTGACATTCAAACCTTCTTGCAGCTGAACCACCTCCGCTCCCTGTTTTGATCATATATGGTCTGAAAATACTACCTTTTCTTACCCGTTTGTGAGTAATTATGGCTGGACATTCACACCTACTCACAGCCGAACACAACCTCTCTCGCTTTTGATGATGTATGGACCGGCATTTTTACCTTTTCTAACACATTTTTCAGCAATTATGGTCGGAGATTCACACCTACTCACAGCCGAACAACTCCGCTCCCGCATTTGATGGTGTATAGTTGGGCATTCTCACCCTTTCTCATCAGCTTTTTGCAAATTATGATCTGACATTCACACCTACTTGCAGTCGAACAGCTCTGCTCCCGCTTTTGATTATGTTTGGTTGGATATTCGAACCTTTTCTTAACTTCTTTTTACATATTTTGGTTGGACGTTCACACCTTGTAGCCGAACACTTCCACTCCTGCTTTTGATGATGTATGGTTGGGCATTCACACCTTTTTTTTGCCCATTTTTCAGGAATTATGGGTGGACATTCACACCTTGCAGCTGAACACCTCCTATCCCACTTATGATCATGTGCAGTTTGATTTTCGAAAAGTTTCTTTCATGTTTTCTAGCAATTATTGATGGACATGTAGACCTTCTTGCAGCTGAACACCTCCGCTCCCGCTTTTGATCATACATTGTCAGGCAGTCGCACCTTGTCTTACCCACTTTTTACAAACTTTAGTCGAACAGTCACACCTACTTGCAGCCGAACACAACCTCTCCCGATTTTGATGATGTATGGACCAGCATTTTTACCTTTTCTAACATATTTTTCAGCAATTATGGTTGGAGATTCACACCTACTCACAGCCGAATAACTCCGCTACCGCATTTGATGGTGTATAGTCGGGCATTCTCACCCTTTCTCATCAGCTTTTTGCAAATTATGATCTGACATTCACACCTACTTCCAGTCGAACAGCTCTGCTCCCGCTTTTGATTATGTTTGGTTAGATATTCGAACCTTTTCTTAACTGCTTTTTACAAACTTTGGTCGGACGTTCACAATATCTTGCAGCCGAACACCTCCGCTTCCGCTTTTGATGGTGTATATTCGGGCATACGAACCTTTTCTTACCCGCTTTTTACAAACCAAGGTCGGACTTTCACACTTTCTCTTAGCTGAACAACTCCGCTCCCTCTTTTGATTGTGTACAGTCGGGTAATTTAACCTTTTCTTACCCGCTTTTTACCATCTATGGTCGGACATTCACACCGTCTTACAGCGGAACACCTCCGCTCCCTCTTTTGATGATGTATGGTTAGGCATTCGCACCTTTTCTTACCCATTTTTCAGTAATTATGGGTAGACATTCACACCTTCTTGCAGCTGAACACCTCCTCTCCCGCTTATGATCATGTGCAGTTTGATATTCGAAAATTTTCTTTCATGTTTTCTAGCAATTATTGATGGACATTCAGACCGTCTTGCAGCTGAACACCTCCGCTCCCATTTTGATTGTGTATAGTCGGGCTTTCGAGCCTTTTCTTCCCCGGTTTTTACAAATTATGGTTGGACATTCAGACCTTCTTGCAGCCGAAAACCTCCACTCCCTCTTTTGATCATACATTGTCGGGCATTCGCACCTTTTCTTACCCGCTTTTTACAAACCATGGTCGGACTTTCACACCTTTTAGTAGCCGAACAATTCCGCTCCCGCTATTGATTGTGTACAGTCGGGTATTTTAACCTTTTCTTACCCGCTTTTTACCAACTATGGTTGGACATTCACACCTTCTTACAGCAGAACACCTCCGCTACCTGTTTTGATTATGTATGGTTTGACATTCGCACCTTCTCTCACCCGCCTTTTACTATGGTCGGCCATTCACAGCTTCCTCTCCACCATACTTGTATGGTGGGATATTCACACCCACTTGCATCCGAAGACCTCCGCCCCCACTTTATTTGATATTTAGTCGGTCATTCGCACCTTACCCGCTTTTGGCAAACTATGGCCTTCTTGCAGCCAAACACCTCTGATCTCACTTTTGATGATGTAAGGTTGGGCATTCAGACCTTGCTTCACCTGCTTTTCACCAAATGTAGTCGGACATTCACACCCACTTGCATCCGAAGACCTCTGCCCCAAATTTTGTTGATATTTAGTCGGACATTCGCACCTTACCCGCTTTTGGCAAACTATGGCCTTCTTGCAGCCAAACACCTCTGATCTCGCTTTTGATGATGTAAGGTTGGGCATTCAGACCTTGCTTCACCTGCTTTTCACCAAATATAGTCGGACATTCACACCTTCTTGCAGCCGAACACTTCCGCTCCACCTTTTAGTGTTCTATCACACCTTTTTTTCACCGCATTTTATACATTATGGTTGGAAATTTTCAACCACTCTCATCCGAAGACCTCTCCTCCCGCTTTTGTTAATATATTTGAACTTTAGTCGGACATTCAAACCTTCTTGCAGCTGAACCACCTCCGCTCCCTGTTTTGATCATATATGGTCTGGCAATACTACCTTTTCTTACCCGTTTGTGAGTAATTATGGCTGGACATTCACACCTACTTGCAGCCGAACACAACCTCTCTCGCTTTTGATGATGTATGGACCGGCATTCTTACCTTTTCTAACACATTTTTCAGCAATTATGGTCGGAGATTCACACCTACTCACAGACGAACAACTCCGCTCCCGCATTTGATGGTGTATAGTCGGGCATTCTCACCCTTTCTCATCAGCTTTTTGCAAATTATGATCTGACATTCACACCTACTTGCAGTCGAACAGCTCTGCTCCCGCTTTTGATTATGTATGGTTGGATATTCGAACCTTTTCTTCACTGCTTTTTACAAACTTTGGTTGGACGTTCACACCTTCTTGTAGCCGAACACATGCACTCCTGCTTTTGATGATGTATGGTTGGGCATTCGCACCTTTTTTTTACCCATTTTTCAGGTATTATGGGTGGACATTCACACCTTCTTGCAGCTGAACACCTCCTCTCCCACTTATGATCATGTGTGGTTTGATTTTCGAAAATTTTCTTTCATGTTTTCTAGCAATTATTGATGGACATTTAGACCTTCTTGCAGCTGAACACCACATCTCCCGATTTTGATTATGTATGGACCGGCATTTTTACCTTTTCTAACACATTTTTCAGCAATTATGGTTGGAGATTCACACCTACTCACAGCCGAACAACTCCGCTACCGCATTTGATGATGTATAGTCGGGCATTCTCACCCTTTCTCATCAGCTTTTTGCAAATTATGATCTGACATTCACACCTACTTGCAGTCGAACAGCTCTGCTCCCGCTTTGGATTATGTATGGTTGGATATTCGAACCTTTTCTTAACTGCTTTTTACAAACTTTGGTTGGACGTTCACACCTTCTTGTAGCCGAACACTTCCACTCCTGCTTTTGATGATGTATGGTTGGGCATTCGCACCTTTTTTTTACCCATTTTTCAGGTATTATGGGTGGACATTCACACCTTCTTGCAGCTGAACACCTCCTCTCCCACTTATGATCATGTGTGGTTTGATTTTCGAAAATTTTCTTTCATGTTTTCTAGCAATTATTGATGGACATTTAGACCTTCTTGCAGCTGAACACCACCTCTCCCGATTTTGATGATTTATGGACCGGCATTTTTACCTTTTCTAACACATTTTTCAGCAATTATGGTTGGAGATTCACACCTACTCACAGCCGAATAACTCCGCTACCGCATTTGATGGTGTATAGTCGGGCATTCTCACCCTTTCTCATCAGCTTTTTGCAAATTATGATCTGACATTCACACCTACTTCCAGTTGAACAGCTCTGCTCCCGCTTTTGATTATGTTTGGTTAGATATTCGAACTTTTCTTAACTGCTTTTTACAAACTTTGGTCGGACGTTCACAATATCTTGCAGCCGAACACCTCCGCTTCCGCTTTTGATGGTGTATATTCGGGCATACGAACCTTTTCTTACCCGCTTTTTACAAACCAAGGTCGGACTTTCACACCTTCTCTTAGCTGAACAACTCCGCTCCCTCTTTTGATTGTGTACAGTCGGGAATTTTAACCTTTTCTTACTCGATTTTTACCAACTATGGTCGGACATTCACACCGTCTTACAGCGGAACACCTCCGCTCCCTCTTTTAATGGTGTATGTTCGGGCAATCAAACCTTTTTATACCCGCTTTTTACAACTATGGTCGGACATTCAAATCTTCTTGTAGCCGAACACATCCACTCCTGCTTTTGATGATTTATGGTTGGGCATTCGCACCTTCTCTTACCCATTTTTCAGTAATTATGGGTGGACATTCACAGCTTCTTGCAGCTGAACAACTCCTCTCCCGCTTATTATCGTGTGCGGTTTGATATTCGAAAATTCTCTTTCATGTTTTCTAGCAATTATTGATGGACATTCAGACCTTCTTGTAGCCGAACACATCCACTCCTGCTTTTGATGATGTATGGTTGGGCATTCGCACCTTTTCTTACCCATTTTTCAGTAATTATGGGTAGATATTCACACCTTCTTGCAGCGGAACACCTCCTCTCCCGCTTATGATTATGTGCGGTTTGATATTCGAAAATTTTCTTTCATGTTTTATAGCAATTATTGATGGACATTCATACCTTCTTGTAGCCGAACACATCCACTCCTGCTTTTGATGGTGTATGGTTGGGCATTCGAACCTACTTGTTGCCCGTTTTTCATTAATTATGGGTGGACATTCACACCTTGTCGCAGCCAAACACCTCCGCTCCCTGTTTTGATCATGTATGTTTTGACATTCGCACCTTTTCTCACCCGCTTTTTACTATTGTCGGCCAATCACAGCTTCCTCTCAACCATACTTGTATGGTAGGAAATTCTCACCCACTCTCATCCGAAGACCTCTCCTCCCGCTTTTGTTAATATTTAGTCGGGCATTCGAACCTTTTCTTACCCACTTTTTACAAATTATGGTCGAACATTCACACCTACTTGCTGCCGAATACTTCCACTCCACCTTTTAGTGATGTATGGTTGGCATTTGCACCTTTTCTTACCCTCTTTTTATACTGATTGCTGAAGATTAAGTTGTTCTTTCTCAAACTACAAATTTTTTTTAATTGTTGAAACTTGATTTGAAGTGGAAAAATAAGGAGGACAAACAGTTTTAAGTCAGGCTGATAGAAGGAATTAATTTTATAGCAAAATCTGTATTTCGTCATATGTCGAGAGATGCTTATTGCTGAAGAAGTTCTTTCTCATTCTACAAAGTACAACGTTGTTTATCGTTGAAACTTGATTAGACATGAATAAATATGAAGGACAAAGCAGTCTTAACCTGGTTTGAGTTAATGAATTTGTTTTATAGGAGAATCCGAATTCGTGCATAACTCGTAAAATAGAGCTTATTTTCGGATTCCTGAAGAATGAGTCTGGTTCTTTCTCATAATACAAAGTTTGTTGTTTATTGTTGAAACTTCATCAGAAGTGAAGAAATAAATGAATGCCTATCAACAAATGTGGGATCTAAACTCTACTGCTTCCTCTAAAATAATTTCTTTTCTCAATTCAGAAATGTGTGTGTGTAAGTCACAACACCCGTGACACTAAAACGGCTTTCTTTTCTCTCTTTTCTCTACACTCTGCACTATGAGCACACACACCAAATCAGAAAGGCTTTTTTCTCTCTTTTCTACATTATGGACTGTTGGGACACAAAACCGCTCTCTCTTTTTTTTTTTGATTGTGTGCCAGGGCGTTGTCTCACGTATTAGATTATGCTTAAGATACGAATGGGTTTATCAGTCACATCAGAATCCATACATACTGATCCTCCCGTAATAAAATGGTCGGATCTTATCAAACACACTTTGTTTCTTGTGACAATCAAGTCAGCGAAACAGCGTATACACGTCAAGACACTGAATCAAGTTTGCCACAAGAACTCATAAGTTTGGCAGTATTGCTCTGCCGTCAGCAATCATACACCCATTTTATTTTCGTGAGACATGTGCAAGCACCTGTTCATCTACTGTTCTATCACTATGAATTAGTTTATCTATTATCAATAAGGATACTTCTACAACTACTATCAAAGTATGTCCGGACTTCTTATGTTGTCAGTTGCTATATATGAATAAGTGGGTAGCTACTGACAAGCATTAAGCATGTCACACAGCCCAAACATATAACATTTCAGGACACACCACACAGTTAACAACCACAGTGAAGTGTCAAAGCCCAAACATTCAACAGGACACTTACACAACACATTCAAATCAAACAGTCAGACAACATACAAGAACATATACCCCAGCCGGCATTGCTCCCTGCCTATTTTCCTACAGCTCACTATGTGTGCGCACACCTTTATTCACAAACTCTTCAACTTATACTCTTTTACCGAAGCTGCTACAGCTCGATTGGCCGAATACCCTTAGATCCTATTTCGGTGAATTTGACATCTGCCTTACATGTAACAGATTAGCGGTTTAGCAGTTTTAATTTAGTTTGAGTGAAGGAATTCATTTTATAGCAAAATCCGAAATCGTGAAGCACTCATGAAAGTAAGCTTATTCTCGGATTCCTGAAACTTTAGATTTGCTCTTTCTTTTACTGCAAAGTACAAAGTTGTTTTTTTTGTTTAAATCTTTCTAGACATGGTAAATATGAACGACAAAGCAGTTTTAACATAGTTTGAGTGAAGGAATTCATTTTATAGATAAAATCCCAAGAGTCTGCTGAGAAAAGAGAGTGAATGCGAAGTAGACCTTAACATGGCTCTGGGAGCGAGCCGAGTGTCGGCTAACCGGGAGAATTGCTTGAAAGAAACGCGACACCGAATGAGCGGTCAGAACAAAGCCTCAATACGGTGTTCCCGTGGTGTTTTTGTTGCTGCCTTGTCTTTTGCACAGAGTAAAAGACAAGGCAGCCATCGAATAGGGCCCGGTTGTTCCTACTTGGTCAGCCGAGGAGCAAGGGGGGGGGGAGCAAGCGTCTCAACCAAGCAAAGCTCACCATTGGGAGGGTGGCTATGCCAACTAGCCTGATGCCCTGCTCCCGCAGTGACGGATAATCGTACTCTGGTTTCTCTTCATAACGTACAAGTCTTTTGCCTTTTACTAAAGATTTCTGTGGAGAGCAGCACTAATGAGTTGTTTCTATTTTTGGCAGGCTTTACCTTTGCGGGTGAAGCCCTTTCTGTCTGTGCAAAAGAAATCTTGTTACTGTGCAGAGTGACTTCTCTGAGTAGAGTCGCCTTACTTGTTGCGACTGTGCCGATGTTCGAAGCTGGAGTGCAAAGTTGTTGCTTGAATGGTGCTTGCTGGAGCGTGCAGGAGTGCAAAGTTATACCATTTAAAAGGGCTGAAGAGTGCTCAGTGCAGCGGGTGGGCGACACTCTGGCCACCTTGAAAACCGAGGTTACATCCACTACCAGGGGCAGCCCAAGTTCTGCCGAAAGTGTGGTGAGCATGGGCACCTGGTTGAGGCTTGTACCAAGGTGTTATGTGGGAAGAGCAGAGAAATTGGGCAAACTTTTGGAGAGTGTCCAAATGGCAGGAAATCTAATCTCTGTGGAGAATTAAATCACCTCTTCAGAGATTGCCCTAAATCTTTTGCCAACAAATTAAAGACGGTAAAGCCACAGTCAAGCCAACAAAGAGAAGGACCAAAGGTGGCAGTTGGTGAACAAAGTGAAGAGGTTGACCCAATAAATTCAAACTTCCCGCCAAAAGCTTGGATTGGAAGTGAGGAGCAAAAAGGGGAGGGGCCTGTAGAGGCCTCACCACTCAGTGTTGAAGTCTGTGAGAATTCACAGGCAGAGGGTGGAGCTACGCTAAATGAGGAGGAAGAGCAGACGGGTGAGTCTAGTGAAGATACTCACCTCCCCGAAAGTCAACAGCCGAAGAGGACGGCATCTGAGCCTCTGATTCCCCAGTGGTATCAGAGAAGAGGGGAAGGGTTAGGTCCCTTTCAGACAGTTCTTCAGTGGAAGAACCTAGAGTCTTCCCCTCCGACTCACCAAATGAGGTCTCCTTTTTAACTTCAGCTCTGCAATCAACCCCCAGGGACTCAAAGTTAAATGCAACATTGCGTCAGAGGCCAACACCGAGAGTCCGAAAAGGAAATATAGATCACCCTACTCACTTTTCACCTAAAGAAATGAAGGAAGAGCTAGTTTCCCAAGAAATAACCTGAGTGTGTAATTTGTTTTGATAACTTAGAAAAACGAAAATGACATACCTACTTTCCTTTATCCTTTTAATGGTTCTCACCTTCTCAAAACTAAATGTGAGAAGTGTGAAATCAAAGACAAGAGCCCAGAGTATTTTATCATTCTTATACTCCATAAAATCAGATGTGTTTTTAATACAAGAATGTGGACTACCTTTTTTAAAAAACCATAGACAATGGGAGGAAATGTGGTCCCATTTATCAATGTGGAGTGGCTCAAATCAAAATAAAAATGATGGTGTGGCCATTCTAATTAAAAATCTGCATGTTCTGGTGAAAGGTAGCACAGTGGTGAGAGACGGACGGGCACTTTTAGCACACTTGAATTTTATGGGGCAAGACTTTAACCTCTTAAATATTTATGGTTTCAATGGAAAAAATGAAAGGTATGACCTTTTAGAAGATATACAGCTTTACATGCTAGGGCAAGTACCTTTAGTTGTAGGAGGGGATTTTAACTGTATCTTGAGCAGGAAAGATAGAAAAAGAGCAGGGGTAGATTTTAAAGTGGATAAGACTTCGATTTTACTTCAGGGCATATGCAGGGATTTTAAGCTTACTGACTGTTTTAAAACCATGCATCCCAGAGAGGAGGGCTTCACCTGGTTTAGTCATGATGGCACCAGAGCCTCTCGCATTGATTATTTCTTTACTAGAGATTGCCCACCCACTGATGTTAGATTAACCCCTGTTTTCTTTTCAGACCACCTTATGCTCTCCTGCACCCTTTCACCCCCTTCTGGTGTGACGGTAGGATGTGGTCTGTGGAAACTCAACTGTTCCCTGTTGGAGGATGAAATCATAGTCAGTCAGTACAGGGAATGTTATAAAGAGTGGCAGATCCTTCAAGACCTCTACGAAACACATGCACAATGGTGGGAAATGGTGAAGGAAACGACCCAGACTTTTTTTAAACAGCAAGGTAAACGTAAAAAAAGGAAAGAGAATGTATGATGGGACTACATAAACGCTTACAGCGCTACTTTAAACTAAATCAGTGTGGCATAGACTTTAAAGAAGAAATCAAAGATGTCAAAAAGGAAATGTCAGTTTTAGCAGAAATAAAGAGTAAAGGAATTTTTGTAAGAAGCAGGGAGCAGGAAATTGAGGAAGGTGAAAAAGAAAGAAAGTTATAAATAAAAAGGAGTGTATTCAAAATCTAAAAAGAGAAGATGGGTTTTTAACAAAATCCACACAAGAGATGATTGAAACTGTACATACCTTTTATAGTAACATGTACAAAGAGAAACCAGTGCACTTGGAAACATCGGCAGAAATTTTAAAATTCGTTGACTAAACCGTAAAAGAGAATGCACACTTGACACAGGATTTTACTGCTTTAGAGTTAAAAAAAATGCCTAACAGGTTTTAAGAGAAGTCGAGCTCCGGGTTTAGACGGGCTTCCTGCAGAATTCTATCTGACCTATTGGGACCTTTTATCATCAGACATTTTAGATGTTTTTAAAGATTTTGAAAAACTCGACCGACTGCCTGACAGTTTTAGAGTGGGAATAGTGACTCTACTTTATAAAAAAAATTATAAGACTGACCTAAAGAGTTGGAGGCCTATCACACTTTTAAACTTTGACTGTAAACTTTTTAGCAAGGTTTTAGCGACACGGATGTCCTCTGTTTTAGAGGAGGTAATTCACCCAGACCAAGCTTGTGCCATCTCAGGGAGACAACTCACCGACAGCCTCGTACTGATTCGAGACATCATTGATTACGCTAGAGACAGAAACACCCGGCTTGTCATCTTAAATTTAGACTTTGAAAAAGCTTTTGATCGGGTCTCGCATCAATATCTCTTTCAGGTGTTGCAGCCATCGAATAGGGCCCGATTGTTCCTACTTGGTGAGCTTTGCTTGGTTGAGACCCCCCCCCCCCCCCCCAACACACCCCTTGCTCCTCGGCTGACCAAGTAGGAACAATCGGGCCCTATTCGATGGTTGCCTTGTCTTTTACTCTGTGCAAAAGACAAGGCAGCCACAAACACCACGGGAACACCGTATTGAGGCTTTGTTCTGACCACTCATTCGGTGTCGCATTTCTTTCAAGCAATTCTCCCGGTTAGCCCGCACTCGGCTCGCTCCCAGAGCCGTGTTAAAGTCTACTTCGCATTCACTCTCTTTTCTCAGCAGATTAAAAGAAAGTTTCATCTTGGGCTCCCTGAAACTTCCATCCTGCACCGCTGTTTGCTTTTTCACAAGAGCAGAGGAGAGCGCACCGTTCCCAGCGGCACTGCAGTACCGGGTCGAGGCTTGGAGTGAACGGAGCAAGCTTCTTTTTCAACTCCTATTCTTAAAAATCCATTTAATATGTTGTCCTCGTATAGAGGACATATTAAACTGATAAGAACAGATACTACACTTGATCTTAGCCAAAAGGCCGAGAAGCGATAACTGTCCACTGTTTCAGGTCCGAGGGCCCTTGCTGGCACAATGCGCACTTGTAGCAGTGTTCTTTTTATGGCCATAGGTGGCCAGAGTGTCACGTTGCACCTCCGCCCACCCGCTGCACTGAGCACTCTTCAGCCCTTTTAAATGGTATAACTTTGCACTCCCGCATGCTCCAGCAAGCACCATTCAAGCAACAACTTTGCACTCCAGCTTCGAACATCGGCACAGTCGCAACAAGTAAGGCGACTCTACTCAGAGAAGTCACTCTGCAAAGTAACAAGATTTCTTTTGCACAGACAGAAAGGGCTTCACCCGCAAAGGAAAAGCCTGCCAATAATAGAAACAACTCATTAGTGCTGCTCTCCACGGAAGTCTTTAGTAAAAGGCGAAAGACTTGTATGTTATGAAGAGAAACCAGAGTACGATTATCCGTCACTGCGGGAGCAGGGCATCAGGCTAGTTGGCATAGCCACCTTCCCCATGGTGAGCTTTGCTTGGTTGAGACGCTTGCCAAAACAAAAACAAAAACACCACGGGAACACCGTATTGAGGCTTTGTTCTGACCGCTCATTCGGTGTCGCGTTTCTTTCAAGCAATTCTCCCGGTTAGCCGACACTCGGCTTGCTCCCAGAGCCATGTTAAAGTCTACTTCGCATTCACTCTCTTTTCTCAGCAGACTCTTGGGATTTTATCTATAAAATGAATTCCTTCACTCAAACTATGTGAAAACTGCTTTGTCGTTCATATTTACCATGTCTAGAAAGATTTAAACAAAAAAAACAACGTTGTACTTTGCAGTAAAAGAAAGAGCAAATCTAAAGTTTCAGGAATCCGAGAATAAGTTTACTTTCATGAGTGCTTCACGATTTCGGATTTTGCTATAAAATGAATTCCTTCACTCAAACTAAATTAAAACTGCTAAACCGCTAATCTGTTACATGTAAGGCGGATGTCAAATTCACCGAAATAGGATCTAAGGGTATTCAGCCAATCGAGCTGTAGCAGCTTCGGTAAAAGAGTATAAGTTGAAGAGTTTGTGAATAAAGGTGTGCGCACACATAGTGAGCTGTAGGAAAATAGGCAGGGAGCAATGTCGGCTGGGGTATATGTTCTTGTATGTTGTCTGACTGTTTGATTTCAATGTGTTGTGTAAGTGTCCTGTTGAATGTTTGGGCTTTGACACTTCACTGTGGTTGTTAACTGCGTGGTGTGTCCTGAAATGTTATATGTTTGGGCTGTGTGACATGCTTAATGCTTGTCAGTAGCTACCCACTTATTCATATATAGCAACTGACAACATAAGAAGTCTGGACATACTTTGATAGTAGTTGTAGAAGTATCCTTATTGATAATAGATAAACTAATTCATAGTGATAGAACAGTAGATGAACAGGTGCCTGCACGTCTCACGAAAATAAAATGGGTGTATGATTGCTGACGGCAGAGCAATACTGCCAAACTTATGAGTTCTTGTGGCAAACTTGATTCAGTGTCTTGACGTGTATACGCTGTTTCGCTGACTTGATTGTCACAAGAAACAAAGTGTGTTTGATAAGATCCGACCATTTTATTACGGGAGGATCAGTATGTATGGATTCTGATGTGACTGATAAACCCATTCATATCTTAAGCATAATCTAATACGTGAGACAACGCCCTGGCACACAATCAAAAAAAAAAAAAAGAGAGAGCGGTTTTGTGTCCCCACAGTCCATAATGTAGAAAAGAGAGAAAAAAGCCTTTCTGATTTGGTGTGTGTGCTCATAGTGCAGAGTGTAAAGAAAAGAGAGAAAAGAAAGCCGTTTTGGTGTCACGGGTGTTGTGACTTACACACACACATTTCTGAATTGAGAAAAGAAATTATTTTAGAGGAAGCAGTAGAGTTTAGATCCCACATTTGTTGATAGGCATTCATTTATTTCTTCACTTCTGATGAAGTTTCAACAATAAACAACAAACTTTGTATTATGAGAAAGAACCAGACTCATTCTTCAGGAATTCGAAAATAAGCTCTATTTTACGAGTTATGCACGAATTCGGATTCTCCTATGAAACTAATTCCTTAACTCTAACCAAGTTAAGACTGCTTTGTCCTTCATATTTATTCATGTCTAATCAAGTTTCAACGATAAACAACGTTGTAGTTTGTAGAATGAGAAAGAACTTCTTCAGCAATAAGCATCTCTCGACATATGACGAAATACAGATTTTGCTATAAAATTAATTCCTTCTATCAGCCTGACTTAAAACTGTTTGTCCTCCTTATTTATCCACTTCAAATCAAGTTTCAACAATTAAAAAAAATTTGTAGTTTGAGAAAGAACAACTTAATCTTCAGCAATCAGTATAAAAAGAGGGTAAGAAAAGGTGCAAATGCCAACCATACATCACTAAAAGGTGGAGCGGAAGTATTCGGCTGCAAGTAGGTGTGAATGTTCGACCATAATTTGTAAAAAGTGGGTAAGAAAAGGTTCGAATGCCCGACTAAATATTAACAAAAGCGGGAGGAGAGGTCTTCGGATGAGAGTGGGTGAGAATTTCCTACCATACAAGTATGGTGGAGTATGGTGATTGGCCGACAATAGTAAAAAGCTGGTGAGAAAGTGCGAATGTCAAAACATACATGATCAAAACAGGGAGCGGAGGTGTTTGGCTGCGACAAGGTGTGAATGTCCACCCATAATTAATGAAAAACGGGCAACAAGTAGGTTCGAATGCCCAACCATACATCATCAAAAGCAGGAGTGGATGTGTTCGGCTACAAGAAGGTATGAATGTCCATCAATAATTGCTATAAAACATGAAAGAAAATTTTCGAATATCAAAACGCACATAATCATAAGCGGGAGAGGAGGTGTTCCGCTGCAAGAAGGTGTGAATATCCACCCATAATTACTGAAAAATGGGTAAGAAAAGGTGCGAATGCCCAACCATTCATCATCAAAAGCAGGAGTGGATGTGTTTGGCTGTGAGTAGATGTGAATCTCCAACCATAATTGCTGAAAAATGTGTTAGAAAATTTAAGAATGCCGGTCCATACATCATCAAAAGCGGGAGAGGTGGTGTTCGGCTGCAAGTAGGTATGAATGTCCAGCCATAATTACTCACAAATGGGTAAGAAAAGGTAGTATTGCCAGACCATACATGATCAAAACAGGGAGCGGAGGTGGTTAAGCTGCAAGAAGGTGTTAATGTCCGACTAAAGTTTGTAAAAAGCGGGTAAGACAAGGTGCGAATGCCCGACAATGTATGATCAAAAGAGGGAGCGGAGGTTTTCGGCTGCAAGAAGGTCTGAATGTCCACCCATAATTCCTCAAAAATGGGTAGAAAAAGGGTGCGATTGCCAACCATACATCATCAAATGCGGGAGCGGAGGTATTCAGCTTCAAGAAGGTATGAATGTCCACCCATACATCATCAAAAGCAGAAGTGGATGTGTTCGGCTACAAGAAGGTTTGAATGTCCGACCATAGTTTGTAAAAGGCGGGTAAGAAAAGGTTCGAATGCCCGAACATACACCATCAAAGAGGGAGCGGAGGTGTTCCGCTGTAAGACAGTGTGAATGTCCGATCATAGTTGTAAAAAGCGGGTAAGAAAAGGTTAAAATACCCAACTGTACACAATCAAAAGAGGGAGCGGAGTTGTTCAGCTAAGAGAAGGTGTGACAGTCAGACCATTGTTTGTAAAAAGCGGGTAAGAAAAGGTTCGTATGCCCGAATATACACTATCAAAACCGGAAGCGTAGGTGTTCGGCTGCAAGAAGGTGTGAACGTCCGACCAAAGTTTGTAAAAAGCAGTTAAGAAAAGGTTAGAATATCTAACCAAACATAATCAAAAGCGGGAGCAGAGCTGTTCGACTGCAAGTAGGTGTGAATGTCAGAGAATAATATGCAAAAAGCTGATGAGAAAGGGTGAGAAAGCCCGACTATACATCATCAAAAGTGGGAGAGGTGGTGTTCGGCTGCAAGTAGGTGTGAATGTCCATCAATAATTGCTTTAAAACATGAAAGAAAATTTTCGAATATCAAACCTTACATGATCATTAGCGGGAGAGGAGGTGTTCAGCTGCAAGAAGGTGTGAATATCCACCCATAATTACTGAAAAATGGGTAGGAAAAGGTGCGAATGTCCAACCATACATCATCAAAAGCAGGAGTGGAGTTGTTCAGCTACAAGAAGGTATGAAAGTCCAACCATGGTTTGTAAAAAGCGGGTAAGAAAAGGTTCGAATACCCGAATATATACCATCAAAAGCGGAAGCGGAGGTGTTCGGCTGCAAGAAGGTGTGAACGTCCGACCAAAGTTTGTAAAAAGCAGTTAAGAAAAGGTTCGAATATCCAACCGAACATAATCAAAAGCGGGAGCAGAGCTGTTCGACTGCAAGTAGGTGTGAATGTCAGATCATAATTGCTGAAAAATGTGATAGAAAAGACTAGAATGCCGGACAATACATCATCAAAAGCGGGAGAGGTGGTTTTTCGGCTGCAAGTAGGTGTGAATATCCAGCCATAATTACTCACAAACGGGGGAAGAAAAGGTAGTATTTCCAGACCACACATGATCAAAACAGGGAATGGAGGTGGTTAAGCTGCAAGGTGTGAATGTCTGACTAAAGTTTGTAAAAACCGTGTAAGACAAGGGGCGAATGCCCGACAATGTATGATCAAAAGAGGGAGCGGAGGTTTTCGGCTGCAAGGTCTGAATGTCCAACCATAATTTTTAAAAACCGGGGAAGAAAAGGCTCGAAAGCCCGACTATACACCATCAAAAGCGGGAGCAGAGGTGTTCAGGTGCAAGAAGGTCTGAATGTCCGACCAATAATTACTGAAAAATGGGTAAGAAAAGGCACGAATGCCCAATCATACACCATCAAAAGCGGAAGCGGAGGTGTTCGGCTGCAAGACAATGTGAACGTCCCGACCAAAGTTTGTAAAAAAGCAGTTAAGAAAATGTTCGAATATCCAACCAAACATAATCAAAAGCGGGAGCAGAGCTGTTCGACTGCAAGTAGGTGTGAATATCTGATCATAATTTTCAAAAAGCTGATGAGAAAGGGTGAGAATGCCCGACTATACACTATCAAATGTGGGAGCGGAGGTGTTCGTCTGTGAGTAGGTGTGAATGTCCGACCATAATTGCTGAAAAATGTGTTAGAAAAGGTAAGAATGCCGGACCATATATCATCAAAAGCGGGAGAGGTTGTGTTCGGCTGCAAGTAGGTGTGAATGTCCAGCCATAATTACTCACAAACGGGTAAGAAAAGGTACTACTGCCAGACCATATATGATCAAAACAGGGAGCTGAGGTGGTTCAGCTGCAAGAAGGTTTGAAAAATGAATTCATTTTATACATAAAATCCGAAATCGTGCAGAACTCATGAAAATAAGCTTATTCTCGGATTCCTAAAACTTTTGATTGGCTCTTTCTTTTACTGCAAAGTAAAACGTGGTTTTTTTGTTTAAATCTATCGAGACATTGATAAATATGAAGGTAAAAGCCGTTTTAACATAGTTTGAGTGAAGGAATTGATTTTATAGATAAAATCCCAAATCATGCAGAAATCCTCAAAAGGGGCGTATGGCTTAATCACAAGTGTGGCTCTTTCTCATTCAGGGTAGTATGAGGAAGTTTATACTTGAAATATATGTAGAAATGGGTACATATGAAGGACAAAGCAGTGTTAACTTAGTTTGAGTGAAGGAATTCATTTTATACATAAAATCCCAAATCATGCAGAACTCCTCAAAAGGGGCATATGGCTTAATCACAAGTGTGGCTCTTTCTCATTCAGGGTAGTATGAGGAAGTTTATGCTTGAAATATATGTAGAAATGGGTACATATGAAGGACAAAGCAGTGTTAACTTAGTTTGAGTGAAGGAATTCATTTTATACATAAAATCCCAAATCATGCAGAACGTATGAAAAGAAGCTTATTCTCGGATTCCTGATCCTTCAGTTTTGCTCTTTCTTCTACTGCAAAATACAATGTTGTTCTTTGTTGAAGTCGATCTAGACATTGATAAATATGAAGGAAAAAGCAGTTTTAACTTGGTTGAGTGAATGAATTCATTTTATACATAAAATCCGAAATCGTGCAGAACTCATGAAAATAAGCTTATTCTCGGATTCCTAAAACTTTTGATTTGCTCTTTCTTTTATTGCAAAGTACAACGTTGTTTTTTTGTTTAACTCTATCGAGACATTGATATATATGAAGGTAAAAGCCGTTTTAACATAGTTTGAGTGAAGGAATTAATTTTATAGATAAAATCCCAAATCATGCAGAACTCCTCAAAAGGGAGGTATGGCTTAATCACAAGTGTGGCTCTTTCTCATTCAGGGTAATATGAGGAAGTTTATGCTTGAAATATATGTAGAAATGGGTACATATGAAGGACAAAGCAGTGTTAACTTAGTTTGCGTGAAGAAATTCATTTTATACATAAAATCCGAAATCGTGCAGAACTCATTAAAATAAGCTTATTCTCGGATTCCTAAAACTTTTGATTTGCACTTTCTTTTACTGCAAAGTACAACGTTGTTTTTTGTTGAAATCTATCTAGACATTGATAAATACCAGCCGAAACTCTGCTGCCGCTTTTGATAATTTATGGTTGGGCATTCTTACCTTTTCTTACCCGCTTTTTACAAATTATGATCTTACATTCACACCTACTTGCAGTCGAACACCTTCTCATCCACTTATGATCATGTGCGGTTGGGCTTTCCGCACCTTTTCTTACCCATTTTTCAGTAATTATGGGTGGACATTCAGACCTTCTTGCAGCCGAAAACCTCCGCTCCTCTTTTGATCATTACATTGTCGGGCATTCACACCTTGTCTTACCCGCTTTTTACAAACTTTAGTCGGACATTCAAACCTTCTTGCAGCTGAACCACCTCCGCTCCCCTGTTTTGATCATATATGGTCTGGCAATAGTACCTTTTCTTACCCGTTTGTGAGTAATTATGGCTGGACATTCACACCTTCTTGCAGCCGAACACAACCTCTCCCGCTTTTGATGATATATGGTCCGGCATTCTTACCTTTTCTAACACATTTTTCAGCAATTATGGTCGGACATTCACACCTACTCACAGACGAACACCTCCGCTCCCACATTTGATAGTGTATAGTCGGGCATTCTCACCCTTTCTCATCAGCTTTTTGCAAATTATGATCTGATATTCACACCTACTTGAAGTCGAACAGCTCTGCTCCCGCTTTTGATTATGTTTGGTTGGAAATTCGAACATTTTCTTAATGCTTTTTACAAACTTTGGTCGGACGTTCACACCGTCTTGCAGCCGAACACCTCCGCTTCCGCTTTTGATGGTGTATAGTCGGGCATTCGAGCCTTTTCTTACCCACCTATTACTTACTATGGTTGGACATTCAAACCTTCTTGTAGCCGAACACCTCTGCTCCCGCTGTTGATGGTGTATAGTCGGGCTTTCGAGCCTTTTCTTCCCCGATTTTTACAAATTATGGTTGGACATTCAGACATTGCAGCCGAAAACCTCCGCTCCCTCTTTTGATCATACATTGTCGGGCATTCGCCCCTTGTCTTACACGGTTTTTTACAAACTTTAGTCAGACATTCACACCTTGCAGCTGAAACACCTCCATTCCCTGTTTTGATCATGTGTGGTCTGGAAATACTACCTTTTCTTCCCCCGTTTGTGAGTAATTATGGCTGGACATTCACACCTACTTGCAGCCGAAAAACCACCTCTCCCGCTTTTGATGATGTATTGTCCGGCATTCTAGTCTTTTCTATCACATTTTTCAGCAATTATGATCTGACATTCACACCTACTTGCAGTCGAACAGCTCTGCTCCCGCTTTTGATTATGTTCGGTTGGATATTCAAACCTTTTCTTAACTGCTTTTTACAAACTTTGGTCGGACGTTCACACCTTCTTGCAGCCGAACACCCCCGCTTCCGCTTTTGATGGTATATATTCGGGTATTCGAACCTTCTCTTACCCGCTTTTTACAAACCATGGTTGGACTTTCATACCTTCTTGTAGCTGAACAACTCCACTCCTGCTTTTGATGATTTATGGTTGGACATTCGCATCTTTTCCTACCCATTTTTCAGTAATTATGGGTGGATATTCACATCTTCTTGCAGCTGAACACCTCCTCTCCCGCTAATGATCATGTAAGGTTTGATATTCGAAAATTTTCTTTCATGTTTTAAAGCAATTATTAATGGACATTCACACCTACTTGCAGCCGAACACCACCTCTCCCGCTTTTGATGATGTATGGACCGGCATTCTTACCTTTTCTAACACATTTTTCAGCAATTATGGTTGGAGAATCACACCTACTCCGCTACCGCATTTGATGGTGTAGAGTCGGGATTTCTCACCCTTTCTCATCAGCTTTTTGCAAATTATTCTCTGACATTCACACCTACTTGCAGTCGAACAGCTCTGCTCACGCTTTTTGATTATGTTTGGTTAGATATTCGAACCTTTTCTTAACTGCTTTTTTACAAACTTTGGTCGGACGTTCACACCTTCTTGCAGCCGAACACCTACACTTCCGGTTTTGATAGTGTATATTCGGGCATACGAACCTTTTCTTACCCGCTTTTTACAAACGATGGTCGGACTTTCACACCTTCTCTTAGCTGAAATACTCCGCTCCCTCTTTTGATTGTGTACAGTCGGGTATTTTAACCTTTTCTTACCCGCTTTTTACCAACTATGGTCGGACATTCACACCGTCTTACAGCGGAACACCTCCTCTCCCGTTTATGATCATGTACGGTTTGATATTCGAAAATTTACTTTCTTGTTTTAAAGCAATTATTGATGGACATTCAAACCTTCTTTTTGATGGTGTATAGTCGAGCTTTCGAGCCTTTTCTTCCCGGTTTTTACAAACCATGGTCGGACTTTCACACCTTCTTGTAGCCGAACAACTCCGCTCCCGCTATTGATTGTGTACAGTCGGGTATTTTAACCTTTTCTTACCCGCTTTTTACCAACTATGGTCGGACATTCACACCTTCGTACAGCGGAACACCTCCGCTCCCTCTTTTGATGGTGTATGTTCGGGTATTCAAACCTTTTCTTACCCGCTTTTTCCAAACTATGGTCGGCTATTCACAGCTTCCTCTCCACCATACTTGTATGGTTGGATATTCACACCCACTTGCATCCGAAGACCTCTGCCCCAAATTTTGTTGATATTTAGTCGGACATTCGCACCTTACCCGCTTTTGGCAAACTATGGCCTTCTTGCAGCCACACACCTCTGATCTCGCTTTTGATGATGTAAGGTTGGGCATTCAGACCTTGCTTCACCTGCTTTTCACCAAATATAGTCGGACATTCACACCTTCTTGCAGCCGAACACTTCCGCTCCACCTTTTAGTGTTCTATCACACCTTTTTTTCACCGCATTTTATACAGTCGGAAATTTTCAACCACTCTCATCCGAAGACCTCTCCTCCCGCTTTCTTTAATATATTTGAACTTTAGTCGGACATTCAAACCTTCTTGCAGCTGAACCACCTCCGCTCCCTGTTTTGATCATATATGGTCTGGCAATACTACCTTTTCTTACCCGTTTGTGAGTAATTATGGCTGGACATTCACACCTACTTGCAGCCGAACACAACCTCTCTCGCTTTTGATGATGTATGGACCGGCATTTTTACCTTTTCTAACACATTTTTCAGCAATTATGGTCGGAGATTCACACCTACTCACAGCCGAACAACTCCGCTCCCGCATTTGATGATGTATAGTCGGGCATTCTCACCCTTTCTCATCAGCTTTTTGCAAATTATGATCTGACATTCACACCTACTTGCAGTCGAAAAGCTCTGCTCCCGCTTTTGATTATGTATGGTTGGATATTCGAACCTTTTCTTAACTGCTTTTTACAAACTTTGGTTGGACGTTCACACCGTCTTGTAGCCGAACACATGCACTCCTGCTTTTGATGATGTATGGTTGGGCATTCGCACCTTTTTTTTACCCATTTTTCAGGAATTATGGGTGGACATTCACACCTTCTTGCAGCTGAACACCTCCTCTCCCACTTATGATCATGTGTGGTTTGATTTTCGAAAATTTTCTTTCATGTTTTCTAGCAATTATTGATGGACATTTAGACCTTCTTGCAGCTGAACACCACCTCTCCCGATTTTGATGATTTATGGACCGGCATTTTTACCTTTTCTAACACATTTTTCAGCAATTATGGTTGGAGATTCACACCTACTCACAGCCGAATAACTCCGCTACCGCATTTGATGGTGTATAGTCGGGCATTCTCACCCTTTCTCATCAGCTTTTTGCAAATTATGATCTGACATTCACACCTACTTCCAGTTGAACAGCTCTGCTCCCGCTTTTGATTATGTTTGGTTAGATATTCGAACTTTTCTTAACTGCTTTTTACAAACTTTGGTCGGACGTTCACAATATCTTGCAGCCGAACACCTCCGCTTCCGCTTTTGATGGTGTATATTCGGGCATACGAACCTTTTCTTACCCGCTTTTTACAAACCAAGGTCGGACTTTCACACCTTCTCTTAGCTGAACAACTCCGCTCCCTCTTTTGATTGTGTACAGTCGGGAATTTTAACCTTTTCTTACTCGATTTTTACCAACTATGGTCGGACATTCACACCGTCTTACAGCGGAACACCTCCGCTCCCTCTTTTAATGGTGTATGTTCGGGCAATCAAACCTTTTTATACCCGCTTTTTACAACTATGGTCGGACATTCAAATCTTCTTGTAGCCGAACACATCCACTCCTGCTTTTGATGATTTATGGTTGGGCATTCGCACCTTCTCTTACCCATTTTTCAGTAATTATGGGTGGACATTCACAGCTTCTTGCAGCTGAACAACTCCTCTCCCGCTTATTATCGTGTGCGGTTTGATATTCGAAAATTCTCTTTCATGTTTTCTAGCAATTATTGATGGACATTCAGACCTTCTTGTAGCCGAACACATCCACTCCTGCTTTTGATGATGTATGGTTGGGCATTCGCACCTTTTCTTACCCATTTTTCAGTAATTATGGGTGGATATTCACACCTTCTTGCAGCGGAACACCTCCTCTCCCGCTTATGATTATGTGCGGTTTGATATTCGAAAATTTTCTTTCATGTTTTATAGCAATTATTGATGGACATTCATACCTTCTTGTAGCCGAACACATCCACTCCTGCTTTTGATGGTGTATGGTTGGGCATTCGAACCTACTTGTTGCCCGTTTTTCATTAATTATGGGTGGACATTCACACCTTGTCGCAGCCAAACACCTCCGCTCCCTGTTTTGATCATGTATGTTTTGACATTCGCACCTTTTCTCACCCGCTTTTTACTATTGTCGGCCAATCACAGCTTCCTCTCAACCATACTTGTATGGTAGGAAATTCTCACCCACTCTCATCCGAAGACCTCTCCTCCCGCTTTTGTTAATATTTAGTCGGGCATTCGAACCTTTTCTTACCCACTTTTTACAAATTATGGTCGAACATTCACACCTACTTGCTGCCGAATACTTCCACTCCACCTTTTAGTGATGTATGGTTGGCATTTGCACCTTTTCTTACCCTCTTTTTATACTGATTGCTTAAGATTAAGTTGTTTTTTCTCAAACTAGAAATTTTTTTTAATTGTTGAAACTTGATTTGAAGTGGATAAATATGGAGGACAAACAGTTTTAAGTCAGGCTGATAGAAGGAATTAATTTTATAGCAAAATCTGTATTTCGTCATATGTCGAGAGATGCTTATTGCTGAAGAAGTTCTTTCTCATTCTACAAAGTACAACGTTGTTTATCGTTGAAACTTGATTAGACATGAATAAATATGAAGGACAAAGCAGTCTTAACCTGGTTTGAGTTAATGAATTCGTTTTATAGGAGAATCCGAATTCGTGCATAACTCGTAAAATAGAGCTTATTTTCGGATTCCTGAAGAATGAGTCTGGTTCTTTCTCATAATACAAAGTTTGTTGTTTATTGTTGAAACTTCATCAGAAGTGAAGAAATAAATGAATGCCTATCAACAAATGTGGGATCTAAACTCTACTGCTTCCTCTAAAATAATTTATTTTCTCAATTCAGAAATGTGTGTGTGTAAGTCACAACACCCGTGACACTAAAACGGCTTTCTTTTCTCTCTTTTCTCTAAACTCTGCACTATGAGCACACACACCAAATCAGAAAGGCTTTTTTCTCTCTTTTCTACATTATGGACTGTTGGGATACAAAACCGCTCTCTCTTTTTTTTTTTGATTGTGTGCCAGGGCGTTGTCTCACGTATTAGATTATGCTTAAGATACGAATGGGTTTATCAGTCACATCAGAATCCATACATACTGATCCTCCCGTAATAAAATGGTCGGATCTTATCAAACACACTTTGTTTCTTGTGACAATCAAGTCAGCGAAACAGCGTATACACGTCAAGACACTGAATCAAGTTTGCCACAAGAACTCATAAGTTTGGCAGTATTGCTCTGCCGTCAGCAATCATACACCCATTTTATTTTCGTGAGACATGTGCAAGCACCTGTTCATCTACTGTTCTATCACTATGAATTAGTTTATCTATTATCAATAAGGATACTTCTACAACTACTATCAAAGTATGTCCGGACTTCTTATGTTGTCAGTTGCTATATATGAATAAGTGGGTAGCTACTGACAAGCATTAAGCATGTCACACAGCCCAAACATATAACATTTCAGGACACACCACACAGTTAACAACCACAGTGAAGTGTCAAAGCCCAAACATTCAACAGGACACTTAAACAACACATTCAAATCAAACAGTCAGACAACATACAAGAACATATACCCCAGCCGGCATTGCTCCCTGCCTATTTTCCTACAGCTCACTATGTGTGCGCACACCTTTATTCACAAACTCTTCAACTTATACTCTTTTACCGAAGCTGCTACAGCTCGATTGGCCGAATACCCTTAGATCCTATTTCGGTGAATTTGACATCTGCCTTACATGTAACAGATTAGCGGTTTAGCAGTTTTAATTTAGTTTGAGTGAAGGAATTCATTTTATAGCAAAATCCGAAATCGTGAAGCACTCATGAAAGTAAGCTTATTCTCGGATTCCTGAAACTTTAGATTTGCTCTTTCTTTTACTGCAAAGTACAAAGTTGTTTTTTTTTGTTTAAATCTTTCTAGACATGGTAAATATGAAGGACAAAGCAGTTTTAACATAGTTTGAGTGAAGGAATTCATTTTATAGATAAAATCCCAAGAGTCTGCTGAGAAAAGAGAGTGAATGCGAAGTAGACTTTAACATGGCTCTGGGAGCGAGCCGAGTGTCGGCTAACCGGGAGAATTGCTTGAAAGAAACGCGACACCGAATGAGCGGTCAGAACAAAGCCTCAATACGGTGTTCCCGTGGTGTTTTTGTTGCTGCCTTGTCTTTTGCACAGAGTAAAAGACAAGGCAGCCATCGAATAGGGCCCGGTTGTTCCTACTTGGTCAGCCGAGGAGCAAGGGGGGGGGGAGCAAGCGTCTCAACCAAGCAAAGCTCACCATTGGGAAGGTGGCTATGCCAACTAGCCTGATGCCCTGCTCCCGCAGTGACGGATAATCGTACTCTGGTTTCTCTTCATAACGTACAAGTCTTTTGCCTTTTACTAAAGATTTCTGTGGAGAGCAGCACTAATGAGTTGTTTCTATTTTTGGCAGGCTTTACCTTTGCGGGTGAAGCCCTTTCTGTCTGTGCAAAAGAAATCTTGTTACTGTGCAGAGTGACTTCTCTGAGTAGAGTCGCCTTACTTGTTGCGACTGTGCCGATGTTCGAAGCTGGAGTGCAAAGTTGTTGCTTGAATGGTGCTTGCTGGAGCGTGCAGGAGTGCAAAGTTATACCATTTAAAAGGGCTGAAGAGTGCTCAGTGCAGTGGGTGGGCGACACTCTGGCCACCTTGAAAACCGAGGTTACATCCACTACCAGGGGCAGCCCAAGTTCTGCCGAAAGTGTGGTGAGCATGGGCACCTGGTTGAGGCTTGTACCAAGGTGTTATGTGGGAAGAGCAGAGAAATTGGGCAAACTTTTGGAGAGTGTCCAAATGGCAGGAAATCTAATCTCTGTGGAGAATTAAATCACCTCTTCAGAGATTGCCCTAAATCTTTTGCCAACAAATTAAAGACGGTAAAGCCACAGTCAAGCCAACAAAGAGAAGGACCAAAGGTGGCAGTTGGTGAACAAAGTGAAGAGGTTGACCCAATAAATTCAAACTTCCCGCCAAAAGCTTGGATTGGAAGTGAGGAGCAAAAAGGGGAGGGGCCTGTAGAGGCCTCACCACTCAGTGTTGAAGTCTGTGAGAATTCACAGGCAGAGGGTGGAGCTACGCTAAATGAGGAGGAAGAGCAGACGGGTGAGTCTAGTGAAGATACTCACCTCCCCGAAAGTCAACAGCCGAAGAGGACGGCATCTGAGCCTCTGATTCCCCAGTGGTATCAGAGAAGAGGGGAAGGGTTAGGTCCCTTTCAGACAGTTCTTCAGTGGAAGAACCTAGAGTCTTCCCCTCCGACTCACCAAATGAGGTCTCCTTTTTAACTTCAGCTCTGCAATCAACCCCCAGGGACTCAAAGTTAAATGCAACATTGCGTCAGAGGCCAACACCGAGAGTCCGAAAAGGAAATATAGATCACCCTACTCACTTTTCACCTAAAGAAATGAAGGAAGAGCTAGTTTCCCAAGAAATAACCTGAGTGTGTAATTTGTTTTGATAACTTAGAAAAACGAAAATGACATACCTACTTTCCTTTATCCTTTTAATGGTTCTCACCTTCTCAAAACTAAATGTGAGAAGTGTGAAATCAAAGACAAGAGCCAAGAGTATTTTATCATTCTTATACTCCATAAAATCAGATGTGTTTTTAATACAAGAATGTGGACTACCTTTTTTAAAAAACCATAGACAATGGGAGGAAATGTGGTCCCATTTATCAATGTGGAGTGGCTCAAATCAAAATAAAAATGATGGTGTGGCCATTCTAATTAAAAATCCGCATGTTCTGGTGAAAGGTAGCACAGTGGTGAGAGACGGACGGGCACTTTTAGCACACTTGAATTTTATGGGGCAAGACTTTAACCTCTTAAATATTTATGGTTTCAATGGAAAAAATGAAAGGTATGACCTTTTAGAAGATATACAGCTTTACATGCTAGGGCAAGTACCTTTAGTTGTAGGAGGGGATTTTAACTGTATCTTGAGCAGGAAAGATAGAAAAAGAGCAGGGGTAGATTTTAAAGTGGATAAGACTTCGATTTTACTTCAGGGCATATGCAGGGATTTTAAGCTTACTGACTGTTTTAAAACCATGCATCCCAGAGAGGAGGGCTTCACCTGGTTTAGTCATGATGGCACCAGAGCCTCTCGCATTGATTATTTCTTTACTAGAGATTGCCCACCCACTGATGTTAGATTAACCCCTGTTTTCTTTTCAGACCACCTTATGCTCTCCTGCACCCTTTCACCCCCTTCTGGTGTGACGGTAGGAAGTGGTCTGTGGAAACTCAACTGTTCCCTGTTGGAGGATGAAATCATAGTCAGTCAGTACAGGGAATGTTATAAAGAGTGGCAGATCCTTCAAGACCTCTACGAAACACATGCACAATGGTGGGAAATGGTGAAGGAAACGACCCAGACTTTTTTTAAACAGCAAGGTAAACGTAAAAAAAGGAAAGAGAATAGATGTATGATGGGACTACATAAACGCTTACAGCGCTACTTTAAACTAAATCAGTGTGGCATAGACTTTAAAGAAGAAATCAAAGATGTCAAAAAGGAAATGTCAGTTTTAGCAGAAATAAAGAGTAAAGGAATTTTTGTAAGAAGCAGGGAGCAGGAAATTGAGGAAGGTGAAAAAGAAAGAAAGTTATAAATAAAAAGGAGTGTATTCAAAATCTAAAAAGAGAAGATGGGTTTTTAACAAAATCCACACAAGAGATGATTGAAACTGTACATACCTTTTATAGTAACATGTACAAAGAGAAACCAGTGCACTTGGAAACATCGGCAGAAATTTTAAAATTCGTTGACTAAACCGTAAAAGAGAATGCACACTTGACACAGGATTTTACTGCTTTAGAGTTAAAAAAATGCCTAACAGGTTTTAAGAGAAGTCGAGCTCCGGGTTTAGACGGGCTTCCTGCAGAATTCTATCTGACCTATTGGGACCTTTTATCATCAGACATTTTAGATGTTTTTAAAGATTTTGAAAAACTCGACCGACTGCCTGACAGTTTTAGAGTGGGAATAGTGACTCTATTTTATAAAAAAAATTATAAGACTGACCTAAAGAGTTGGAGGCCCATCACACTTTTAAGCTTTACTGTAAACTTTTTAGCAAGGTTTTAGCGACACGGATGTCCTCTGTTTTAGAGGAGGTAATTCACCCAGACCAAGCTTGTGCCATCTCAGGGAGACAACTCACCGACAGCCTCGTACTGATTCGAGACATCATTGATTACGCTAGAGACAGAAACACCCGGCTTGTCATCTTAAATTTAGACTTTGAAAAAGCTTTTGATCGGGTCTCGCATCAATATCTCTTTCAGGTGTTGCAGCCATCGAATAGGGCCCGATTGTTCCTACTTGGTGAGCTTTGCTTGGTTGAAGTCTACTTCGCATTCATTCTCTTTTCTCAGCAGATTAAAAGAAAGTTTCATCTTGGGCTCCCTGAAACTTCCATCCTGCACCGCTGTTTGCTTTTTCACAAGAGCAGAGGAGAGCGCACCGTTCCCAGCGGCACTGCAGTACCGGGTCGAGGCTTGGAGTGAACGGAGCAAGCTTCTTTTTCAACTCCTATTCTTAAAAATCCATTTAATATGTTGTCCTCGTATAGAGGACATATTAAACTGATAAGAACAGATACTACACTTGATCTTAGCCAAAAGGCCGAGAAGCGATAACTGTCCACTGTTTCAGGTCCGAGGGCCCTTGCTGGCACAATGCGCACTTCTAGCAGTGTTCTTTTTATGGCCATAGGTGGCCAGAGTGTCACGTTGCACCTCCGCCCACCCGCTGCACTGAGCACTCTTCAGCCCTTTTAAATGGTATAACTTTGCACTCCCGCACGCTCCAGCAAGCACCATTCAAGCAACAACTTTGCACTCCAGCTTCGAACATCGGCACAGTCGCAACAAGTAAGGCGACTCTACTCAGAGAAGTCACTCTGCACAGTAACAAGATTTCTTTTGCACAGACAGAAAGGGCTTCACCCGCAAAGGAAAAGCCTGCCAATATTAGAAACAACTCATTAGTGCTGCTCTCCACGGAAGTCTTTAGTAAAAGGCGAAAGACTTGTATGTTATGAAGAGAAACCAGAGTACGATTATCCGTCACTGCGGGAGCAGGGCATCAGGCTAGTTGGCATAGCCACCTTCCCCATGGTGAGCTTTGCTTGGTTGAGACGCTTGCCAAAACAAAAACAAAAACACCACGGGAACACCGTATTGAGGCTTTGTTCTGACCGCTCATTCAGTGTCGCGTTTCTTTCAAGCAATTCTCCCGGTTAGCCGACACTCGGCTTGCTCCCAGAGCCATGTTAAAGTCTACTTCGCATTCACTCTCTTTTCTCAGCAGACTCTTGGGATTTTATCTATAAAATGAATTCCTTCACTCAAACTATGTGAAAACTGCTTTGTCGTTCATATTTACCATGTCTAGAAAGATTTAAACAAAAAAAACAACGTTGTACTTTGCAGTAAAAGAAAGAGCAAATCTAAAGTTTCAGGAATCCGAGAATAAGCTTACTTTCATGAGTGCTTCATGGTTTCGGATTTTGCTATAAAATGAATTCCTTCACTCAAACTAAATTAAAACTGCTAAACCGCTAATCTGTTACATGTAAGGTGGATGTCAAATTCACCGAAATAGGATCTAAGGGTATTCAGCCAATCGAGCTGTAGCAGCTTCGGTAAAAGAGTATAAGTTGAAGAGTTTGTGAATAAAGGTGTGCGCACACATAGTGAGCTGTAGGAAAATAGGCAGGGAGCAATGTCGGCTGGGGTATATGTTCTTGTATGTTGTCTGACTGTTTGATTTCAATGTGTTGTGTAAGTGTCCTGTTGAATGTTTGGGCTTTGACACTTCACTGTGGTTGTTAACTGCGTGGTGTGTCCTGAAATGTTATATGTTTGGGCTGTGTGACATGCTTAATGCTTGTCAGTAGCTACCCACTTATTCATATATAGCAACTGACAACATAAGAAGTCTGGACATACTTTGATAGTAGTTGTAGAAGTATCCTTATTGATAATAGATAAACTAATTCATAGTGATAGAACAGTAGATGAACAGGTGCCTGCACGTCTCACGAAAATAAAATGGGTGTATGATTGCTGACGGCAGAGCAATACTGCCAAACTTATGAGTTCTTGTGGCAAACTTGATTCAGTGTCTTGACGTGTATACGCTGTTTCGCTGACTTGATTGTCACAAGAAACAAAGTGTGTTTGATAAGATCCGACCATTTTATTACGGGAGGATCAGTATGTATGGATTCTGATGTGACTGATAAACCCATTCATATCTTAAGCATAATCTAATACGTGAGACAACGCCCTGGCACACAATCAAAAAAAAAAAAGAGAGAGCGGTTTTGTGTCCCCACAGTCCATAATGTAGAAAAGAGAGAAAAAAGCCTTTCTGATTTGGTGTGTGTGCTCATAGTGCAGAGTGTAGAGAAAAGAGAGAAAAGAAAGCCGTTTTGGTGTCACGGGTGTTGTGACTTACACACACACATTTCTGAATTGAGAAAAGAAATTATTTTAGAGGAAGCAGTAGAGTTTAGATCCCACATTTGTTGATAGGCATTCATTTATTTCTTCACTTCTGATGAAGTTTCAACAATAAACAACAAACTTTGTATTATGAGAAAGAACCAGACTCATTCTTCAGGAATTCGAAAATAAGCTCTATTTTACGAGTTATGCACGAATTCGGATTCTCCTATAAAACGAATTCCTTAACCCAAACCAAGTTAAGACTGCTTTGTCCTTCATATTTATTCATGTCTAATCAAGTTTCAACGATAAACAACGCTGTACTTTGTAGAATGAGAAAGAACTTCTTCAGCAATAAGCATCTCTCGACATATGACGAAATACAGATTTTGCTATAAAATTAATTCCTTCTATCAGCCTGACTTAAAACTGTTTGTCCTCCTTATTTATCCACTTCAAATCAAGTTTCAACAATTAAAAAAAATTTGTAGTTTGAGAAAGAACAACTTAATCTTCAGCAATCAGTATAAAAAGAGGGTAAGAAAAGGTGCAAATGCCAACCATACATCACTAAAAGGTGGAGCGGAAGTATTCGGCTGCAAGTAGGTGTGAATGTTCGACCATAATTTGTAAAAAGTGGGTAAGAAAAGGTTCGAATGCCCGACTAAATATTAACAAAAGCGGGAGGAGAGGTCTTCGGATGAGAGTGGGTGAGAATTTCCTACCATACAAGTATGGTGGAGTATGGTGATTGGCCGACAATAGTAAAAAGCTGGTGAGAAAGTGCGAATGTCAAAACATACATGATCAAAACAGGGAGCGGAGGTGTTTGGCTGCGACAAGGTGTGAATGTCCACCCATAATTAATGAAAAACGGGCAACAAGTAGGTTCGAATGCCCAACCATACATCATCAAAAGCAGGAGTGGATGTGTTCGGCTACAAGAAGGTATGAATGTCCATCAATAATTGCTATAAAACATGAAAGAAAATTTTCGAATATCAAAACGCACATAATCATAAGCGGGAGAGGAGGTGTTCCGCTGCAAGAAGGTGTGAATATCCACCCATAATTACTGAAAAATGGGTAAGAAAAGGTGCGAATGCCCAACCATTCATCATCAAAAGCAGGAGTGGATGTGTTTGGCTGTGAGTAGATGTGAATCTCCGACCATAATTGCTGAAAAATGTGTTAGAAAATTTAAGAATGCCGGTCCATACATCATCAAAAGCGGGAGAGGTGGTGTTCGGCTGCAAGTAGGTATGAATGTCCAGCCATAATTACTCACAAATGGGTAAGAAAAGGTAGTATTGCCAGACCATACATGATCAAAACACGGAGCGGAGGTGGTTAAGCTGCAAGAAGGTGTTAATGTCCGACTAAAGTTTGTAAAAAGCGGGTAAGAAAAGGTGCGAATGCCCGACAATGTATGATCAAAAGAGGGAGCGGAGGTTTTCGGCTGAAAGAAGGTCTGAATGTCCAACCATAATTTGTAAAAACCGGGGAAGAAAAGGCTCGAAAGCCCGACTATACACCATCAAAAGCTGGAGCGGAGGTGTTCAGCTGCAAGAAGGTCTGAATGTCCATCAATAATTGCTAGAAAACATTAAAGAGAATTTTCGAATATCAAACCGCACATGATAATAAGCGGGAGAGGAGGTGTTCAGCTGCAAGTCGGTGTGAATGTCCACCCATAATTCCTGAAAAATGGGTAAGAAAAGGTGCGAATGCCCAACCATACATCATCAAATGCAGGAGTGGATGTGTTCGGCTACAAGAAGGTTTGAATGTCCGACCATAGTTTGTAAAAAGCGGGAAAGAAAAGGTTTGAATGCCCAAACATACACCATCAAAACAGGGAGCGGAGGTGTTCCGCTGTAAGAAGGTGTGAATGTCCGACCATAGTTGGTAAAAATCGGGTAAGAAAAGGTTAAAATTCCCGACTGTACACAATCAATAGCGGGAGCGGAGTTGTTCGGCTACAAGAAGGTGTGAATGTCCGACTATGGTTTGTAAAAAGCGGGTAAGAAAAGGCTCGAATGCCCGACTATTCACAATCAAAAGCGGAAGCGGAGGTGTTCGGCTGCAAGAAGGTGTGAACGTCCGACCAAAGTTTTTAAAAAGCAGTTAAGAAAAGGTTCGAATATCCAACCAAACATAATTAAAAGCGGGAGCGGAGCTGTTCAACTGCAAGTAGGTTTGAATGTCAGATCATAATTTGCAAAAAGCTGATGAGAAAGGGTGAGAATGCCCGACTATATACCATCAAATGCGGGAGCGGAAGTGTTCGGCTGTGAGTAGGTGTGAATGTCAAACCATAATTGCTGAAAAATGTGTTAGAAAAGGTAATAATGCCGGTTCATACATCATCAAAAGCGGGAGAGGTGGTGTTCGGCTGCAAGTAGGTGTGAATGTCCAGCCATAATTACTCACAAACGGGTAAGAAAAGGTAGTATTGCCAGACCATACATGATCAAAACAGGGAGCGGAGGTGGTTAAGCTGCAAGAAGGTGTTAATGTCCGACTAAAGTTTGTAAAAAGCGGGTAAGACAAGGTGCGAATGCCCGACAATGTATGATCAAAAGAGGGAGCGGAGGTTTTCGGCTGCAAGAAGGTCTGAATGTCCACCCATAATTCCTGAAAAATGGGTAGAAAAAGGGTGCGATTGCCAACCATACATCATCAAATGCGGGAGCGGAGGTATTCAGCTTCAAGAAGGTATGAATGTCCACCCATACATCATCAAAAGCAGAAGTGGATGTGTTCGGCTGCAAGAAGGTTTGAATGTCCGACCATAGTTTGTAAAAGGCGGGTAAGAAAAGGTTCGAATGCCCGAACATACACCATCAAAAGAGGGAGCGGAGGTGTTCCGCTGTAAGACAGTGTGAATGTCCGATCATAGTTGGTAAAAAGCGGGTAAGAAAAGGTTAAAATACCCAACTGTACACAATCAAAAGAGGGAGCGGAGTTGTTCAGCTAAGAGAAGGTGTGAAAGTCAGACCATTGTTTGTAAAAAGCGGGTAAGAAAAGGTTCGTATGCCCGAATATACACTATCAAAACCGGAAGCGTAGGTGTTCGGCTGCAAGAAGGTGTGAACGTCCGACCAAAGTTTGTAAAAAGCAGTTAAGAAAAGGTTAGAATATCTAACCAAACATAATTAAAAGCGGGAGCAGAGCTGTTCGACTGCAAGTAGGTGTGAATGTCAGAGAATAATATGCAAAAAGCTGATGAGAAAGGGTGAGAAAGCCCGACTATACATCATCAAAAGTGGGAGAGGTGGTGTTCGGCTGCAAGTAGGTGTGAATGTCCATCAATAATTGCTTTAAAACATGAAAGAAAATTTTCAAATATCAAACCTTACATGATCATTAGCGGGAGAGGAGGTGTTCAGCTGCAAGAAGGTGTGAATATCCACCCATAATTACTGAAAAATGGGTAGGAAAAGGTGCGAATGTCCAACCATACATCATCAAAAGCAGGAGTGGAGTTGTTCAGCTACAAGAAGGTATGAAAGTCCAACCATGGTTTGTAAAAAGCGGGTAAGAAAAGGTTCGAATACCCGAATATATACCATCAAAAGCGGAAGCGGAGGTGTTCGGCTGCAAGAAGGTGTGAACGTCCGACCAAAGTTTGTAAAAAGCAGTTAAGAAAAGGTTCGAATATCCAACCGAACATAATCAAAAGCGGGAGCAGAGCTGTTCGACTGCAAGTAGGTGTGAATGTCAGATCATAATTGCTGAAAAATGTGATAGAAAAGACTAGAATGCCGGACAATACATCATCAAAAGCGGGAGAGGTGGTTTTTCGGCTGCAAGTAGGTGTGAATATCCAGCCATAATTACTCACAAACGGGGGAAGAAAAGGTAGTATTTCCAGACCACACATCATCAAAACAGGGAATGGAGGTGGTTAAGCTGCAAGGTTTGAATGTCTGACTAAAGTTTGTAAAAACCGTGTAAGACAAGGGGCGAATGCCCGACAATGTATGATCAAAAGAGGGAGCGGAGGTTTTCGGCTGCAAGGTCTGAATGTCCAACCATAATTTTTAAAAACCGGGGAAGAAAAGGCTCGAAAGCCCGACTATACACCATCAAAAGCGGGAGCAGAGGTGTTCAGGTGCAAGAAGGTCTGAATGTCCGACCAATAATTACTGAAAAATGGGTAAGAAAAGGCGCGAATGCCCAATCATACACCATCAAAAGCGGAAGCGGAGGTGTTCGGCTGCAAGACAATGTGAACGTCCGACCAAAGTTTGTAAAAAGCAGTTAAGAAAATGTTCGAATATCCAACCAAACATAATCAAAAGCGGGAGCAGAGCTGTTCGACTGCAAGTAGGTGTGAATATCTGATCATAATTTTCAAAAAGCTGATGAGAAAGGGTGAGAATGCCCGACTATACACTATCAAATGTGGGAGCGGAGGTGTTCGTCTGTGAGTAGGTGTGAATGTCCGACCATAATTGCTGAAAAATGTGTTAGAAAAGGTAAGAATGCCGGACCATATATCATCAAAAGCGGGAGAGGTTGTGTTCGGCTGCAAGTAGGTGTGAATGTCCAGCCATAATTACTCACAAACGGGTAAGAAAAGGTACTACTGCCAGACCATATATGATCAAAACAGGGAGCTGAGGTGGTTCAGCTGCAAGAAGGTTTGAATGTCCGACTAAAGTTTGTAAAAAGCGGGTAAGACAAGGTGTGAATGCCCGACAATGTATGATCAAAAGAGGAGCGGAGGTTTTCGGCTGCAAGAAGGTCTGAATGTCCAACCATAATTTGTAAAAATCGGGGAAGAAAAGGCTCGAAAGCCCGACTATACACGATCAAAAGCGGCAGCGGAGGTATTCGGCTGTAAGAAGGTCTGAATGTCCACCCATAATTACTGAAAAATGGGTAATAAAAGGTGCGAAAGCCCAACCGCACATGATCATAAGTGGATGAGAAGGTGTTCGACTGCAAGTAGGTGTGAATGTAAGATCATAATTTGTAAAAAGCGGGTAAGAAAAGGTAGGAATGCCCAACCATAAATTATCAAAAGCGGCAGCAGAGTTTCGGCTGGTATTTATCAATGTCTAGATAGATTTCAACAAAAAACAACGTTGTACTTTGCAGTAAAAGAAAGTGCAAATCAAAAGTTTTAGGAGTCCGAGAAAAAGCTTATTTTCATGAGTTCTGCACGATTTCGGATTTTATGTATAAAATGAATTCCTTCACGCAAACTAAGTTAACACTGCTTTGTCCTTCATATGTACCCATTTCTACATATATTTCAAGCATAAACTTCCTCATATTACCCTGAATGAGAAAGAGCCACACTTGTGATTAAGCCATACCTCCCTTTTGAGGAGTTCTGCATGATTTGGGATTTTATGTATAAAATTAATTAATTCACTCAAACCAAGTTAAAACTGCTTTTTCCTTCATATTTATCAATGTCTAGATCGACTTCAACAAAGAACAACATTGTATTTTGCAGTAGAAGAAAGAGCAACACTGAAGGATCAGGAATCCGAGAATAAGCTTATTTTTTTTATGGGCAAGTGGGAACTGCTTTGTCCTTCATATTTATCAATGTGTAGATGGATTTCAACTTCTTCCTCTACTGCAAAGTCCAATGTTTTTCTTTGTTGAAGTCGATCTATACATTGATAAATATGGAAGGACAAAGCAGTTTTAACTTGGTTTGAGCAAAGCAATTCATTTTATAGCAAAATCCGAAATCGTGCAGAACTCATGAAAGCAGGCTTATACTCGGACTCCTGAAACTTTAGATTTGCTCTTTCTTTTACTGCAAAGTACAACGTTGTTTTTTTTGTTTAAATCTTTCCAGACATGGTAAATATGAAGGACAAATCAGTTTTAACATAGTTTGAGTGAAGGAATGCATTTTATAAGCAAAATCCCAAATCATGCGGAACTCACGAAAAGCTTTTTCTCGCTTTTCACTGCTTTTACAAACTTTGGTCGGACGTTCACACCTTCTTGCATCCGAACACCTCCGCTTCCGCTTTTGATGATGTATATTCGGGCATTCGAACGTTTTCTTACCCGCTTTTTACAAACCATTGTCAGACTTTCACACCTTCTTGCAGCCGAACACCACCTCTCCCGCTTTTGATGATGTATGGTCCAGTATTCTTACCTTTTCTAACACATTTTTCAGCAATTATGGTCGGACATTCACACCTACTCACAGCTGAACACCTCCGCTCCCGCTTTTGATCATACAATGTCGGGACATCGCTCCTTGTCTTACCAGCTTTTTACAAACTTTAGTCGAACATTCACATCTTTTTGCAGCCGAACACCTCCGCTCTCTCTTTTGATCATACATTGTCGGGCATTCGCACCTTGTCTTACCCGCTTTTTACAAACTATAGTCAGACATTCACACCTTGCAGCTGAACCTCCGCTCCCTGTTTTGATAATGTATGGTCTGGCAATACTAACTTTTATTACCCGTTTGTGAGTAATTATGGCTGGACATTCACACCTACTTGCAGTCGAACAGCTCTGCTCCCGCTTTTGATTATGTTTGGTTGGATATTCGAACCTTTTCTTAACTGCTTTTTACAAACCATGGTCAGACTTTCACACCTTCTTGTAGTCGAACAACTCCGCTCCCGCTATTGATTGTGTACAGTCGGGTATTTTAATCTTTTCTTACCCGCTTTTTACCAACTATGGTCGGACATTCACACCGTTTTACAGCGGAACACCTCCGCTCCCGCTTTTTATGGTGTATAGTCGGGCATTCGAACCTTTTCTTACCCGCTATTTACAAACTATGGTAGGACATTCAAACCTTCGTGTAATCGACAACCTCCGCTCTCTCTTTTGATCATACATTGTCGGACATTCGCACCTTTTCTTACCCGCTTTTTACCAACTATGGTCGGACATTCACACCTTCTTACAGCGGAACACCTCCGCTCCCTCTTTTGATGGTGTATGTTCGGGCATTCAAACCTTTTCTTATCCGCTTTTTCCAAACTATGGTCGGCTATTCACAGCTTCCTCTCCACCATACTTGTATGGTGGGATATTCACACCCACTTGCATCCGAAGACCTCCGCCCCAAATTTTGTTGATATTTAGTCGGACATTCGCACCTTACCCGCTTTTGGCAAACTATGGCCTTCTTGCAGCCAAACACCTCTGATCTCGCTTTTGATGATGTAAGGTTGGGCATTCAGACCTTGCTTCACCTGCTTTTCACCAAATATAGTCGGACAGTCACACCTTCTTGCAGCCGAACACTTCCACTCCACCTTTTAGTGTTCTATCACACCTTTTTTTTCACCGCATTTTATACATTATGGTTGGAAATTTTCAACCACTCTAATCCGAAGACCTCTCCTCCCGCTTTTGTTAATATATTTGAACTTTAGTCGGACATTCAAACCTTCTTGCAGCTGAACCACCTCCGCTCCCTGTTTTGATCAGATATGGTCTGGCAATACTACCTTTTCTTACCCGTTTGTGAGTAATTATGGCTGGACATTCACACCTTCTTGCAGCCGAACACAACCTCTCTCGCTTTTGATGATGTATGGACCGGCATTTTTATCTTTTCTAACACATTTTTCAGCAATTATGGTCGGAGATTCACACCTACTCACAGCCGAACAACTCCGCTCCCGAATTTAATGATGTATAGTCGGGCATTCTCACCCTTTCTCATCAGCTTTTTGCAAATTATGATCTGACATTCACACCTACTTGCAGTCGAACAGCTCTGCTCCCGCTTTTGATTATGTTTGGTTGGATATTCGAACCTTTTCTTAACTGCTTTTTACATATTTTCGTTGGACGTTCACACCTTCTTGTAGCCGAACACTTCCACTCCTGCTTTTGATGATGTATGGTTGGGCATTCACACCTTTTTTTTGCCCATTTTTCAGGAATTATGGGTGGACATTCACACCTTGCAGCTGAACACCTCCTCTCCCACTTATGATCATGTGCGGTTTGATTTTCGAAAAGTTTCTTTCATGTTTTCTAGCAATTATTGATGGACATGTAGACCTTCTTGCAGCTGAACACCTCCGCTCCCGCTTTTGATCATACATTGTCAGGCATTCGCACCTTGTCTTACCCACTTTTTACAAACTTTAGTCGAACAGTCACACCTTTTTGCAGCCGAACACCACCTCTCCCGCTTTTGATGATGTATGGTCCAGCATTCTTACCCTTTCTAACACATTTTTCAGCAATTATGGTCGGACATTCACACCTACTCAGAGCCGAACACCTCCTCTCCCGCTTATGATCATGTGCGGTTTGATATTCGAAAATTTACTTTCATGTTTTAAAGCAATTATTGATGGACATTCAAACCTTCTTTTTGATGGTGTATAGTCGGGCTTTCGAGCCTTTTCTTCCCGGTTTTTACAAACCATGGTCGGACTTTCACACCTTCTTGTAGCCGAACAACTCCGCTCCCCCTATTGATTGTGTAGAGTCGGGTATTTTAACCTTTTCTTACCCGCTTTTTACCAACTATGGTCGGAAATTCACAGCTTCGTACAGCGGAACACCTCCGCTCCTTCTTTTGATGGTGTATGTTCGGGCATTCAAACCTTTTCTTACCCGCTTTTTCCAAACTATGGTCGGCTATTCACAGCTTCCTCTCCACCATACTTGTATGGTGGGATATTCACACCCACTTGCATCCGAAGACCTCCGCCCCAAATTTTGTTGATATTTAGTCGGACATTCGCACCTTACCCGCTTTTGGCAAACTATGGCCATCTTGCAGCCAAACACCTCTGATCTCGCTTTTGATGATGTAAGGTTGGGCATTCAGACCTTGCTTCACCTGCTTTTCACCAAATATAGTCGGACATTCACACCTTCTTGCAGCCGAACACTTCCGCTCCACCTTTTAGTGTTCTATGAGGCATTCATATATTTTTTTTCACCGTATTTTATAGATTATGGTTGGAAATTCTCACCCACTCTCATCCGAAGACCTCTCCTCCCGCTTTTGTTAATATATTGTCGGGCATTCGCACCTTGTCTTACCCGCTTTTTACAAACTATAGTCAGACATTCACACCTTGCAGCTGAACCTCCGCTCCCTGTTTTGATAATGTATGGTCTGGCAATACTAACTTTTATTACCCGTTTGTGAGTAATTATGGCTGGACATTCACACCTACTTGCAGTCGAACAGCTCTGCTCCCGCTTTTGATTATGTTTGGTTGGATATTCGAACCTTTTCTTAACTGCTTTTTACAAACCATGGTCGGACTTTCACACCTTCTTGTAGCCGAACAACTCCGCTCCCGCTATTGATTGTGTACAGTCGGGTATTTTAACCTTTTCTTACCCGCTTTTTACCAACTATGGTCGGACATTCACACCGTCTTACAGCGGAACACCTCCGCTCCCGCTTTTTATGGTGTATAGTCGGGCATTCGAACCTTTTCTTACCCGCTATTTACAAACTATGGTAGGACATTCAAACCTTCGTGTATCCGACAACCTCCGCTCTCTCTTTTGATCATACATTGTCGGACATTCGCACCTTTTCTTACCCGGTTTTTACAAACTATGGTCGGACTTTCACACCTTCTTGTAGCCGAACACATCCGCTCCCGCTATTGATTGTGTACAGTCGGGTATTTTAATCTTTTCTTACCCGCTTTTGACCAACTATGGTTGGACATTCACACCTTCTTACAGCGGAACACCTCCGCTCCCTCTTTTGATGGTGTATGTTTGGGCATTCAAACCTTTTCTTATCCGCTTTTTCCAAACTATGGTCGGCTATTCACAGCTTCCTCTCCACCATACTTGTATGGTGGGATATTCAAACCCACTTGCATCCGAAGACCTCCGCCCCAAATTTTGTTGATATTTATTCGGACATTCGCACCTTACCCGCTTTTGGCAAACTATGGCCTTCTTGCAGCCAAACACCTCTGATCTCGCTTTTGATGATGTAAGGTTGGGCATTCAGACCTTGCTTCACCTGCTTTTCACCAAATATAGTCGGACAGTCACACCTTCTTGCAGCCGAACACTTCCGCTCCACCTTTTAGTGTTCTATCACACCTTTTTTTTCACCGCATTTTATACATTATGGTTGGAAATTTTCAATCACTCTCATCCGAAGACCTCTCCTCCTGCTTTTGTTAATATATTTGAACTTTAGTCGGACATTCAAACCTTCTTGCAGCTGAACCACCTCCGCTCCCTGTTTTGATCAGATATGGTCTGGCAATACTACCTTTTCTTACCCGTTTGTGAGTAATTATGGCTGGACATTCACACCTTCTTGCAGCCGAACACAACCTCTCTCGCTTTTGATGATGTATGGACCGGCATTTTTATCTTTTCTAACACATTTTTCAGCAATTATGGTCGGAGATTCACACCTACTCACAGCCGAACAACTCCGCTCCCGCATTTGATGATGTATAGTCGGGCATTCTCACCCTTTCTCATCAGCTTTTTGCAAATTATGATCTGACATTCACACCTACTTGCAGTCAAACAGCTCTGCTCCCGCTTTTGATTATGTTTGGTTGGATATTCTAACCTTTTCTTAACTGCTTTTTACATATTTTCGTTGGACGTTCACACCTTCTTGTAGCCGAACACTTCCACTCCTGCTTTTGATGATGTATGGTTGGGCATTCACACCTTTTTTTTGCCCATTTTTCAGGAATCATGGGTGGACATTCACACCTTGCAGCTGAACACCTCCTCTCCCACTTATGATCATGTGCGGTTTGATTTTCGAAAAGTTTCTTTCATGTTTTCTAGCAATTATTGATGGACATGTAGACCTTCTTGCAGCTGAACACCTCCGCTCCCGCTTTTGATCATACATTGTCAGGCATTCGCACCTTGTCTTACCCACTTTTTACAAACTTTAGTCGAACAGTCACACCTTTTTGCAGCCGAACACCACCTCTCCCGCTTTTGATGATGTATGGTCCAGCATTCTTACCTTTTCTAACACATTTTTCAGCAATTATGGTCGGACATTCACACCTACTCAGAGCCGAACACCTCCGCTCCCGCATTTGATGGTGTATAGTCGGGCATTCTCACCCTTTCTCATCAGCTTTTTACAAATTATGATCTGACATTCACACCTGCTTTTGATAATGTATTGTTAGGCATTTGCACCTTTTTTTTTACCCATTTTTCAGGAATTATGGGTGGACATTCACACCTTCTGCAGCCGAACACCTCCTCTCCCGCTTATGATCATGTGCGGTTTGATATTCGAAAATTTACTTTCATGTTTTAAAGCAATTATTGATGGACATTCAAACCTTCTTTTTGATGGTGTATAGTCGGGCTTTCGAGCCTTTTCTTCCCGGTTTTTACAAACCATGGTCGGACTTTCACACCTTCTTGTAGCCGAACAACTCCGCTCCCCCTATTGATTGTGTAGAGTCGGGTATTTTAACCTTTTCTTACCCGCTTTTTACCAACTATGGTCGGAAATTCACAGCTTCGTACAGCGGAACACCTCCGCTCCTTCTTTTGATGGTGTATGTTCGGGCATTCAAACCTTTTCTTACCCGCTTTTTCCAAACTATGGTCGGCTATTCACAGCTTCCTCTCCACCATACTTGTATGGTGGGATATTCACACCCACTTGCATCCGAAGACCTCCGCCCCAAATTTTGTTGATATTTAGTCGGACATTCGCACCTTACCCGCTTTTGGCAAACTATGGCCTTCTTGCAGCCAAACACCTCTGATCTCGCTTTTGATGATGTAAGGTTGGGCATTCAGACCTTGCTTCACCTGCTTTTCACCAAATATAGTCGGACATTCACACCTTCTTGCAGCCGAACACTTCCGCTCCACCTTTTAGTGTTCTATGAGGCATTCATATATTTTTTTTCACCGTATTTTATAGATTATGGTTGGAAATTCTCACCCACTCTCATCCGAAGACCTCTCCTCCCGCTTTTGTTAATATATTGTCGGGCATTCGCACCTTGTCTTACCCGCTTTTTACAAACTATAGTCAGACATTCACACCTTGCAGCTGAACCTCCGCTCCCTGTTTTGATAATGTATGGTCTGGCAATACTAACTTTTATTACCCGTTTGTGAGTAATTATGGCTGGACATTCACACCTACTTGCAGTCGAACAGCTCTGCTCCCGCTTTTGATTATGTTTGGTTGGATATTCGAACCTTTTCTTAACTGCTTTTTACAAACCATGGTCGGACTTTCACACCTTCTTGTAGCCGAACAACTCCGCTCCCGCTATTGATTGTGTACAGTCGGGTATTTTAACCTTTTCTTACCCGCTTTTTACCAACTATGGTCGGACATTCACACCGTCTTACAGCGGAACACCTCCGCTCCCGCTTTTTATGGTGTATAGTCGGGCATTCGAACCTTTTCTTACCCGCTATTTACAAACTATGGTAGGACATTCAAACCTTCGTGTATCCGACAACCTCCGCTCTCTCTTTTGATCATACATTGTCGGACATTCGCACCTTTTCTTACCCGGTTTTTACAAACCATGGTCGGACTTTCACACCTTCTTGTAGCCGAACACATCCGCTCCCGCTATTGATTGTGTACAGTCGGGTATTTTAATCTTTTCTTACCCGCTTTTTACCAACTATGGTTGGACATTCACACCTTCTTACAGCGGAACACCTCCGCTCCCTCTTTTGATGGTGTATGTTTGGGCATTCAAACCTTTTCTTATCCGCTTTTTCCAAACTATGGTCGGCTATTCACAGCTTCCTCTCCACCATACTTGTATGGTGGGATATTCACACCCACTTGCATCCGAAGACCTCCGCCCCAAATTTTGTTGATATTTATTCGGACATTCGCACCTTACCCGCTTTTGGCAAACTATGGCCTTCTTGCAGCCAAACACCTCTGATCTCGCTTTTGATGATGTAAGGTTGGGCATTCAGACCTTACTTCACCTGCTTTTCACCAAATATAGTCGGACAGTCACACCTTCTTGCAGCCGAACACTTCCGCTCCACCTTTTAGTGTTCTATCACACCTTTTTTTTCACCGCATTTTATACATTATGGTTGGAAATTTTCAATCACTCTCATCCGAAGACCTCTCCTCCTGCTTTTGTTAATATATTTGAACTTTAGTCGGACATTCAAACCTTCTTGCAGCTGAACCACCTCCGCTCCCTGTTTTGATCAGATATGGTCTGGCAATACTACCTTTTCTTACCCGTTTGTGAGTAATTATGGCTGGACATTCACACCTTCTTGCAGCCGAACACAACCTCTCTCGCTTTTGATGATGTATGGACCGGCATTTTTATCTTTTCTAACACATTTTTCAGCAATTATGGTCGGAGATTCACACCTACTCACAGCCGAACAACTCCGCTCCCGCATTTGATGATGTATAGTCGGGCATTCTCACCCTTTCTCATCAGCTTTTTGCAAATTATGATCTGACATTCACACCTACTTGCAGTCGAACAGCTCTGCTCCCGCTTTTGATTATGTTTGGTTGGATATTCTAACCTTTTCTTAACTGCTTTTTACATATTTTCGTTGGACGTTCACACCTTCTTGTAGCCGAACACTTCCACTCCTGCTTTTGATGATGTATGGTTGGGCATTCACACCTTTTTTTTGCCCATTTTTCAGGAATTATGGGTGGACATTCACACCTTGCAGCTAAACACCTCCTCTCCCACTTATGATCATGTGCGGTTTGATTTTCGAAAAGTTTCTTTCATGTTTTCTAGCAATTATTGATGGACATGTAGACCTTCTTGCAGCTGAACACCTCCGCTCCCGCTTTTGATCATACATTGTCAGGCATTCGCACCTTGTCTTACCCACTTTTTACAAACTTTAGTCGAACAGTCACACCTTTTTTCAGCCGAACACCACCTCTCCCGCTTTTGATGATGTATGGTCCAGCATTCTTACCTTTTCTAACACATTTTTCAGCAATTATGGTCGGACATTCACACCTACTCAGAGCCGAACACCTCCGCTCCCGCATTTGATGGTGTATAGTCGGGCATTCTCACCCTTTCTCATCAGCTTTTTACAAATTATGATCTGACATTCACACCTGCTTTTGATAATGTATTGTTAGGCATTCGCACCTTTTTTTTTACCCATTTTTCAGGAATTATGGGTGGACATTCACACCTTCTGCAGCCGAACACCTCCTCTCCCGCTTATGATCATGTGCGGTTTGATATTCGAAAATTTACTTTCATGTTTTAAAGCAATTATTGATGGACATTCAAACCTTCTTTTTGATGGTGTATAGTCGGGCTTTCGAGCCTTTTCTTCCCGGTTTTTACAAACCATGGTCGGACTTTCACACCTTCTTGTAGCCGAACAACTCCGCTCCCCCTATTGATTGTGTACAGTCGGGTATTTTAACCTTTTCTTACCCGCTTTTTACCAACTATGGTCGGAAATTCACACCTTCGTACAGCGGAACACCTCCGCTCCTTCTTTTGATGGTGTATGTTCGGGCATTAAAACCTTTTCTTACCCGCTTTTTCCAAACTATGGTCGGCTATTCACAGCTTCCTCTCCACCATACTTGTATGGTGGGATATTCACACCCACTTGCATCCGAAGACCTCCGCCCCAAATTTTGTTGATATTTAGTCGGACATTCGCACCTTACCCGCTTTTGGCAAACTATGGCCTTCTTGCAGCCAAACACCTCTGATCTCGCTTTTGAAGATGTAAGGTTGGGCATTCAGACCTTGCTTCACCTGCTTTTCACCAAATATAGTCGGACATTCACACCTTCTTGCAGCCGAACACTTCCGCTCCACCTTTTAGTGTTCTATGAGGCATTCATATATTTTTTTTCACCGTATTTTATAGATTATGGTTGGAAATTCTCACCCACTCTCATCCGAAGACCTCTTCTCCCGCTTTTGTTAATATATTGTCGGGCATTCGCACCTTGTCTTACCCGCTTTTTACAAACTATAGTCAGACATTCACACCTTGCAGCTGAACCTCCGCTCCCTGTTTTGATAATGTATGGTCTGGCAATACTAACTTTTATTACCCGTTTGTGAGTAATTATGGCTGGACATTCACACCTACTTGCAGTCGAACAGCTCTGCTCCCGCTTTTGATTATGTTTGGTTGGATATTCGAACCTTTTCTTAACTGCTTTTTACAAACCATGGTCGGACTTTCACACCTTCTTGTAGCCGAACAACTCCGCTCCCGCTATTGATTGTGTACAGTCGGGTATTTTAACCTTTTCTTACCCGCTTTTTACCAACTATGGTCGGACATTCACACCGTCTTACAGCGGAACACCTCCGCTCCCGCTTTTTATGGTGTATAGTCGGGCATTCGAACCTTTTCTTACCCGCTATTTACAAACTATGGTAGGACATTCAAACCTTCGTGTATCCGACAACCTCCGCTCTCTCTTTTGATCATACATTGTCGGACATTCGCACCTTTTCTTACCCGGTTTTTACAAACCATGGTCGGACTTTCACACCTTCTTGTAGCCGAACACATCCGCTCCCGCTATTGATTGTGTACAGTCGGGTATTTTAATCTTTTCTTACCCGCTTTTTACCAACTATGGTTGGACATTCACACCTTCTTACAGCGGAACACCTCCGCTCCCTCTTTTGATGGTGTATGTTCGGGCATTCAAACCTTTTCTTATCCGCTTTTTCCAAACTATGGTCGGCTATTCACAGCTTCCTCTCCACCATACTTGTATGGTGGGATATTCACACCCACTTGCATCCGAAGACCTCCGCTCCAAATTTTGTTGATATTTAGTCGGACATTCGCACCTTACCCGCTTTTGGCAAACTATGGCCTTCTTGCAGCCAAACACCTGATCTCGCTTTTGATGATGTAAGGTTGGGCATTCAGACCTTGCTTCACCTGCTTTTCACCAAATATAGTCGGACATTAACACCTTCTTGCAGCCGAACACTTCCGCTCCACCTTTTGATCATAAATTGTCGGGCATTCGCACCTTGTCTTACCCACTTTATACAAACTATAGTCAGACAATCACCACTTGCAGCTGAACCTTATTGATGGACATTCAAACCTTCTTGCAGCTGAACCCCTCTGCTCCCGCTTTTGATGGTGTATAGTCGGGCTTTCGAGCCTTTTCTTCACGGTTTTTACAAATTATGGTTGGACATTCACACCTTGCCGCAGCCAAACACCTCCGCTCCCTGGTTTGATCATGTATGGTTGGACATTCGCACCTTTTCTTACCCGCTTTTTACAAACCATTGTTGGACTTTCACACCTTTTACTAGCCGAACAACTCCGCTCCCGCTATTAATTGTGTACAGTCGGGTATTTTAACCTTTTCTTACCCGCTTTTTACCAACTATGGTCGGACATTCACACCTTCTTACAGCGGAACACCTCCGCTCCCTGTTTTGATTATGTATGGTTTGACATTCGCACCTTCTCTCACCCGCCTTTTACTATGGTCGGCCATTCACAGCTTCCTCTCCACCATACTTGTATGGTGGGATATTCACACCCACTTGCATCCGAAGACCTCCGCCCCCACTTTTGTTGATATTTAGTCGGTCATTCGCACCTTACCCGCTTTTGGCAAACTATGGCCTTCTTGCAGCCAAACACCTCTGATCTCGCTTTTGATGATGTAAGGTTGGGAATTCAGACCTTGCTTCACCTGCTTTTCACCAAATATAGTCGGACATTCACACCTTCTTGCAGCCGAACACTTCCGCTCCACCTTTTAGTGTTCTATGGGGCATTCACACCTTTTTTTTCACCGCATTTTATAGATTATGGTTGGAAATTCTCACCCACTCTCATCCGAAGACCTCTCCTCCCGCTTTTGTTAATATATAGTCAGGCATTCGAACCTTTTCTTACCCACTTTTTACAAATTATGGTCGGACATTCACACCTACTTGCAGCTGAATACTTCCGCTCCACCTTTTAGGTATGTATGGTTGGCATTTGCACCTTTTCTTACCCTCTTTTTATACTGATTGCTGAAGATTAAGTTGTACTTTCTGAAACTACAACATTTTTTTAATTGTTGAAAACTGATTTGAAGTGGATAAATTACGAGGACAAACAGTTTTAAGTCAGGCTGATAGAAGGAATTAATTTTATAGCAAAATCTGTATTTTGTCATATGACGAGAGATGCTTATTGCTGAAGAAGTTCTTTCTCATTCTACAAACTACAACGTTGTTTATCATTGAAACTTGATTAGACATGAATAAATATGAAGGACAAAGCAGTCTTAACTTGGTTTGAGTTAAGGAATTCGTTTTATGGGAGAATCCGAATTTGTGCATAACTCGTAAATTAGAGCTTATTTTCAGATTCCTGAAGAATGAGTCTGGTTCTTTCTCATAATACAAAGTTTGTTGTTTATTGTTGAAACTTCATCAGAAGTGAAGAAATAAATGAATGCCTATCAACAAATGTGGGATCTAAACTCTAGTGCTTCCTCTAAAATAATTTCCTTTCTCAATTTAGAAATGTGTGTGTGTAAGTCACAACACCCGTGACACCAAAACGGCTTTCTTTTCTCTACACTCTGCACTATGAGCACACACACCAAATCAGAAAGGCTTTTTTCTCTCTTTTCTACATAATGGACTGTGGGGACACAAAACCGCTATCTCTTTTTTTTTTTGATTGTGTGCCAGGGCGTTGTCTCACGTATTAGATTATGCTTAAGATACGAATGGGTTTATCAGTCACATCAGAATCCATACATACTGATCCTCCCGTAATAACATGGTCGGATCTTATCAAACACACTTTGTTTCTTGTGACAATCAAGTCAGCGAAACAGCGTATACACGTCAAGACACTGAATCAAGTTTGCCACAAGAACTCATAAGTTTAGCAGTATTGCTCTGCCGTCAGCAATCATACATCCATTTTATTTTCGTGAGACATGTGCAGGCACCTGTTCATCTACTGTTCTATCACTATGAATTAGTTTATCTATTATCAATAAGGATACTTCTACAACTACTATCAAAGTATGTCCAGACTTCTTATGTCTTCAGTTTCTATAAATGAATAAGTGGGTAGCTACTGACAAGCATTAAGCATGTCACACAGCCCAAACATGTAACATTCAACAGGACACTTACACAATACATTCAAATCAAACAGTCAGACAACATACAAGAACCTATACCCCAGCCGGCATTGCTCCCTGCCTATTTTCCTACAGCTCACTATGTGTGCGCAGACCTTTATTCACAAACTCTTCAACTTATACTCTTTTACCGAAGCTGCTACAGCTCGATTGGCCGAATACCGAATAATCCTAATGCGGTGAATTTGACATCTGCCTTACATGTAACAGAATAGCAGTTTAGCAGTTTTAATTTAGTTTGAGTGAAGGAATTCATTTTATAACAAAATCCGAAATCGTGAAGAACTCATGAAAGTAAGCTTATTCTCGGATTCCTGAAACTTTAGATTTGCTCTTTCTTTTACTGCAAAGTACAACGTTGGTTTTTTTGTTTAAATCTTTCAAGACATGGTAAATATGAAGGACAAAGCAGTTTTAACATAGTTTGAGTGAAGGAATTCATTTTATAGATAAAATCCCAAGAGTCTGCTGAGAAAAGAGAGTGAATGCGAAGTAGACTTTAACACGGCTCTGGGAGCGAGCCGAGTGCGGGCTAACCGGGAGAATTGCTTGAAAGAAACGCGACACCGAATGAGCGGTCAGAACAAAGCCTCAATACCGTGTTCCCATGGTGTTTTTGTTGCTGCCTTGTCTTTTGCACAGAGTAAAAGACAAGGCAGCCATCGAATAGGGCCCGATTGTTCCTACTTGGTCAGCCGAGGAGCAAGGGGGGGGGGGGAGCAAGCGTCTCAACCAAGCAAAGCTCACCATGGGGAAGGTGGCTATGCCAACTAGCCTGATGCCCTGCTCCCGCAGTGACGGATAATCGTACTCTGGTTTCTCTTCATAACGTACAAGTCTTTCGCCTTTTACTAAAGACTTCTGTGGAGAGCAGCACTAATGAGTTGTTTCTATTTTTGGCAGGCTTTACCTTTGCGGGTGAAGCCCTTTCTGTCTGTGCAAAAGAAATCTTGTTACTTTGCAGAGTGACTTCTCTGAGTAGAGTCGCCTTACTTGTTGCGACTGTGCCGATGTTGCTTGAATGGTGCTCGCTGGAGCGTGCGGGAGTGCAAAGTTATACCATTTAAAAGGGCTGAAGAGTGCTCAGTGCAGCGGGTGGGCGGAGGTGCAAAGTGACACTCTGGCCACCTATGGCCATAAAAAGAACACCGCTACAAGTGCGCATTGTGACAGAAAGGGCCCTCGGACATGAACCAGTGGACAGTTATCGCTTCTCGGCCTTTTGGCTAAGATCAAGTGTAGTATCTGTTCTTATCAGTTTAATATCTGATATGTCCTCTATACGAGGACTACATATTAAATGGATTTTTAGCAATAGGAGTTGAAAAAGACCCGCTGGGAACGGAGCGCTCTTCTCTACTCTTGTGAAAATGCAAACAGCGGTGCAGGATGCAAGTTTCAGGGAGCCCAAGATGAAACTTTCTTTTAGTCTGCTGAGAAAAGAGAGTGAATGCGAAGTAGACTTTAACACGGCTCTGGGAGTGAGCCGAGTGCGGGCTAACCGGCAGAATTGCTTGAAAGAAACGCCATACCAAATGAGCGGTCAGAACAAAGCCTCAATACGGTTTTCCCGTGGTGTTTTTGTTGCTTCCGCTGTTTGCTTTTTCACAAGAGCACACATGTTGAGGGGGGGCCTGGGGTGGCCTGGGTGATGGTGGGTCTCAGGCCCGGGCTGCTGCGACTGGTGTGACCGAATGGTTTGTTTGTTTGTTTTTTGTTGTTGTTTGTTTGTTTTTTGTAGAGGTCCTCCGGAGTGGGGTTGGGTTGAGTGGGGTGGGGCGGGATGGGTACCTTCTGGGGGTACAGTAGCTCCCGGAATATGGTCGCTGCAGGCCCCGAGCCTGGTGGACATCAGGCCCTCCTGTCCTGTGTTGGCTCCCTGGTAGCGGGGATGCGTATTGCAGCCAGTCCCTGGCTGCCCTCTCTGGGGGAGAGTAGCTCCCCCAGTGTATATCCCCATACCCCTCTCCCTTCTGGCTCCTGTACACAGCACACACTCACACATGAAGGGTTTTGGGGGCGTGTGTGTTCGGTGGGGTGTAGTGGACTCTGCAGTAGTTGCACTCTGCAGTTCCCCGCCCCTGTTTTTATTACACCTTAGACATTACTACTTATCAAACACACTCACACACACACATTAGGTCTTGGGGGGTGGTTACACTGAGTGGCATCTGGTGGGCGGGGCTCTTTGGGTATGTAGGCTGCCCAGAGGGCCACGCTCCCAGTTCTACAAGTTTGGCTGCCCCTCAATTTTAATTGCTCACTATTAGAAAATATTGAAGAGCCAGAAGGGTGAGGGGAGGGGTCTTCTTCGCACACCCCTGCTTCCAGGTTGCTGCTCGGGGCGGGAGGGGCCAGGAGGATTAATTAATTGTTCTGCTGGTTTGGGGTCTGTGGTGGCTGGGGGGCTGCTGGCCCCCTGGTGTGCCCGCTGCACTACACCCCAGCGGAGTCGAGGGAGGGAGGACGTGTGGATGTATGGGACATGAAAGTGTGTGTGGTAATGATTGGGCCTGGATCTTGGACTTGCTGTCGCCTGGCCTGCCTTTTAAGAACAACGAGAGAAACAAAAAGGGACAACGCTTCATGGTGGAAGGTGATGTATAAATAACTGTTTATATGATGAAGGAGAGACCATTTGAGCAGCACAGCCATTTCGCAGCACAGGGACAGCAGTCCAAGTTAAAGGATCTCCCACGTGGTATCACCTGTCACACTGTGTCAAGGCATCAAAAGAAGAAAAAATCACCAAACTGAAGGACAAAGAGACGAAGACTCCGGTGAACGAAGAGAGAGGACTGACAAACCAGAAATACAAAAGGATGCTCGATGTCAAGATCCAGAAGAAGAGGCTAACAATGCCACGAACACTTACGATGCTGGGAATGATGCCAGCAATGAACAGAGAAGAAGATTCAGTGTCATCAATCTGCAACACGTGCCTCTAATGAGGGGGTGAATATAGAATCCTCAACGATTACAACGTCTCTGGGAACTGTGACAACAACAAGGTTTAAACCATTTTGATATATATTGTAACCTATTGGCTAAGGAATAGTGCTGAAAATGAGGTATATCTAATCCACCACTGTCTGTAGGGTTTTTAAACTAATACGTGGTGGTTTGTTTTTCCACAGAAATTTGGAGATGCATGAATCTAGTGACTTAAACCAAGTAGCAGATGGTTTTATGGGGATCATTGAGAACATATAGTTAACTTTTGGTAGTATCATCATTTTAATGGTTGTAACTCTCCCCATAAGTGATATAGGTAAGGACTTCCAATGAGAGAGATCGTCCTCTACTCTCTTTAATAACTGCACTTAATTTAGCTTTGTTAGCTCTGAGAGCCTGGAGGAAATGTTTATGCCTAAATATCTAATATTTCCTGACTGTAAAGTGATCGCAGGTATATTCTGGACCCTACAGTTAATGGGCAGAACTGTGGTCTTAGACCAGTTGATAGAGTAGTCAGAAAGTGCTGAGAATTTATTTATGAGTGTGATCGTGTGAGTGAGAGACGTCTGTGAGTTCTGAAGGAAAAGTAATACATCATCAGCATAAAGACTTATTTTATGCTCAATATTTTGGGATTGGATGCCTTCAATATTTCTATCTTGTCTGATAGAAGCTGCTAAAGGTTTGATGAAAATAGCAAAAAGTGAGGGAGAAAGTGGGCAACCCTATCGTGTACCTCTCTGCAGACTGAAGCTTGGAGAAGTTTGATCATTTGTCCTGACACATGTATTTGGGGAGCTATTTAATATCCTTATCCAGTTGATAAAGTGTGACCCAAACCCGAATTTGTTTAATGCTGCGAATAAAAATTTCCAGTTCACTCCATCAAATGCTTTTTCTGCATCTAGAGAGTCGATTGTGGTTTCCAAGTTGTTGATGGTAGAATAGTCTATGAGATTAATGATCCGGTTTGTGAACGAACTGTTGTGCCTACTGCTCTTCAGCCTGTCAAATGAAACGTAGAATTTGAAAAGTGACAAATGAACGAAGACCCAAGGAGTTGAGTCGTAAACGAATCAATACTGTTTCCTGTGCGAGGACCCGTCAGCCGAGGAGTTGAGTCATGAACGAATCAATACTGTTTCCTGTGCGAGGACCCGTCACCCGAGGAGTTGAGTCGTGAACGAATCAATACTGTTTCCTGTCCTGCTGACTGAGGTTATGAAGCTGCCGCCTGCCATGGGGTGAGGAAGGGTACTAAATGAAAATGAACGAATCACTCACTGAGACAACTCGTTACTCCCGAGTCATATAAAAAATTAGTTCATATCGAACGAATCGCTCACGAACGACACATCACTATCTATTTGACGAGTTATGCATGAATTCGGATTTTGCAATAAAATTAATTCCTTCTCTCAAACCAAGTTCAAACTGCTTTGTTCTTCATATTTATCTACTTCTAATCTAGTTTCAACAATAAACAACACTGTATTTTGTAGTATGAAAAAGAACAAGACCTAATTTTCAGCAACAAGCTTCTCTCGAGGAGATATGAAGGAATACAGATTTTGCTATAAAATTAAATCCTTCTATCAAACTGACTTAAAATTTCTTCACTTCTGATGAAGTTTCAACAATAAACAACAAACTCTGTATTATGAGAAAGAACCAGACTCATTCTTCAGGAATCCGAAAATAAGCTCTATTTTACGAGTTATGCACGAATTCGGATTCTCCTATAAAACGAATTCCTTAACTCAAACCAAGTTAAGACTGCTTTGTCCTTCATATTTATTCATGTCTAATCAAGTTTCAACGATAAACAACGTTGTACTTTGTAGAATGAGAAAGAACTTCTTCAGCAATAAGCATCTCTCGACATATGACGAAATACAGATTTTGCTATAAAATTAATTCCTTCTATCAGCCTGACTTAAAACTGTTTGTCCTCCTTATTTATCCACTTCAAATCAAGTTTGAACAATTAAAAAAAATGTGTAGTTTGAGAAAAAAAAACTTAATCTTAAGCAATCAGTATAAAAAGAGGGTAAGAAAAGGTGCAAATGCCAACCATACATCACTAAAAGGTGGAGCGGAAGTATTCAGCTGCAAGTAGGTGCGAATGCCTGACAATGTATGATCAAAAGAGGGAGCGGAGGTTTTCGGCTGCAAGGTCTGAATGTCCAACCATAATTTGTAAAAACGGGGAAGAAAAGGCTCGAAAGCCCGACTATACACCATCAAAAGCGGGAGCGGAGGTGTTCGGCTGAAAGTAGGTGTGAATGTTCGACCATAATTTGTAAAAAGCGTGTCAGAAAAGGTTCGAATGCCCGACTATATAATAACCAAAGCAGGAGGAGAGGTCTTCGGATAAGAGTGTGTGAGAATTTCCAACCATAATCTATAAAATGCGGTGAAAAGGTGTGAATACCCCATAGAACACTAATAGGTGGAGCGGAAGTGTTCGGCTGCAAGAAGGTGTGAATGTCTGACCATAGTTTGTAAAAAGCGGGTAAGAAAAGGTTCGAATGCCCGAACATACACCATCAAAAGAGGGAGCGGAGGTGTTCCGCTGTAAGAAGGTGTGAATGTCTGACCATAGTTGGTAAAAAGCGGGTAAGAAAAGGTTAAAATACCCGACTGTACACAATCAATAGCGGGAGCGGAGTTGTTCGGCTACAAGAAGTTGTGAAAGTCCGACCATGGTTTGTAAAAAGCGGGTAAGAAAAGGTTCGAATGCCCGAATATATACCATCAAAAGCGGATGCGGAGGTGTTCAGCTGCAAGAAGGTGTGAACGTACGACCAAAGTTTGTAAAAAGCAGTTAAGAAAAGTTTTGAATATCCAACCAAACATAATCAAAAGCGGGAGTAGGGCTGTTCGACTGCAAGTAGGTGTGAATGTCAGATCATAATTTGCAAAAAGCTGAAGAGAAAGGGTGAGAATGCCCGACTATACACCATCAAATGCGGGAGCGGAGTTGTTCGGCTGTGAGTAGGTGGGAATGTCAAACCATAATTGCTGAAAAATGTGTTAGAAAAGACTAGAATGCCGCACAATACATCATCAAAAGCGGGAGAGGTGGTTTTCAGCTGCAAGTAGGTGTCAATGTCCAGCCATAATTGCTCACAAACAGGTAAGAAAAGGTAGTATTGCCAGACCACACATGATCAAAACAGGGAGCGGAGATGGTTTAGCTGCAAGGTGTGAATGTCTGACTAAAGTTTGTAAAAATCGGGTAAGACAAGGTGCGAATGCCCGACAAAGTATGATCAAAAGAGGGAGCGGAGGTTTTCGGCTGCAAGAAGGTCTGAATGTCCACCCATAATTCCTGTAAAATGGATAAAAAAAAGGGTGCGAATGCACAACCATACATCATCAAAAGCAGGAGTGGATGTGTTCGGCTACAAGAAGATTTTAATTCCATCAATAATTGCTTTAAAACATGAAAGAAAATTTTCGAATATCAAACCGCACATGATCATAAGCGGGAGAGGAGTGGTTCAGCTGAGAGAAGGTGTGAATGTCCAACCATAATTACTGAAAAATGGGTAAGAAAAGGTGAGAATGCCCAACCATACATCATCAAAAGCAGGAGTGGATATGGTCAGCTACAAGAAGGTTTGAATGTCCGACCATAATTTGTAAAATGCGGGTAAGAAAAGGTTAAAATACACGACTGTACACAATCAATAGCGTGAGCGGAGTTGTTCGGCTACAAGAAGGTGTGAAAGTCCGACCATGGTTTGTAAAAAGCGGGTAAGAAAAGGTTCGATTGCCCGAATATATACCATCAAAAGTGGAAGCGGAGGTGTTCGGCTGCAAGAAGGTGTGAACGTCCAACCAAAGTTTGTAAAAAGCAGTTAAGAAAAGTTCGAATATCCAACCAAACATAATCAAAAGCGGGAGCAAAGCTTTTCGACTGCAAGTAGGTGTGAATGTCAGATCATAATTTTCAAAAAGCTGATAAGAAAGGGTGAGAATGCCCGACTATACACCATCGTATGCGGGAGAGGTGGTGTTCGGCTGCAAGTAGGTGTGAATGTCCAGCCATAATTGCTCACAAACGGTTAAGAAAAGGTAGCATTGCCAGACCACACATGATCAAAACAGGGAGCGGAGGTGGTTTAGCTGCAAGGTGTTAATGTCTGACTAAAGTTTGTAAAAAGCGGGTAAGACTAGGTGCGAATGCCTGACAATGTATGATCAAAAGAGGGAGCGGAGGTTTTCAGCTGCAAGGTCTGAATGTCCAACCATAATTTGTAAAAACCGGGGAAGAAAAGGCTCGAAAGCCCGACTATACACCATCAACAGCGGGAGCGGAGGTGTTCAGCTGCATGAAGATGTGAATGTCCACCAATAATTACTGAAAAATGGTTAAGAAAAGTTGCGAATGCCCAACCATACATCATGAAAACAGGAAGCGGAGGTGTTCCGCTGTAAGAAGGTGGGAACGTCCGACCATAGTTGGTAAAAAGAGGGTAAGAAAAGGTTAAAATTCCCGACTGTACACAATCAAAAGAGTGAGCGGAGTTGTTCAGCTACAAGAAGGTGTGAAAGTCCGACCATGGTTTGTAAAAAGCGGGTAAGAAAAGGTTCGTATGCACGAATATATATCATCAAAAGCGGAAGTGGAGGTGTTCGGCTTCAAGAAGACGTAAACGTCCTACCCAAGTTTGTAAAAAGCAGTTAAGAAAAGGTTCGAATATTCAACCAAACATAATCAAAAGTGGGAGCAGAGCTGTTCGACTGCAAGTAGGTGTGAATGTCAGATCATAATTTGCAAAAAGCTGATGAGAAAGGGTGAGAATGCCCGACTATACACCATCAAATGCGGGAGCGGAGCTGTTCGGCTGTGAGTAGGTGTGAATGTCCACCCATAATTCCTGAAAAATCAGTAAAAAAAGGGTGTGAATGCCCAATCATACATCATCAAAAGCAGGAGTGGATGTGTTCGGCTACAAGAAGGTGTGAACGTCCAACCAAAATATGTAAAAAGCAGTTAAGAAAAGGTTCGAATATCCAACCAAACATAATGAAAAGCGGGAGCAGAGCTGTTCGACTGCAAGTAGGTGTGAATGTCAGATCATAATTTGCAAAAAGCTGATGAGAAAGGGTGAGAATGCCCAACTATACACCATCAAATGCGGGAGCGGAGTTGTTCGGCTGTGAGTAGGTGTGAATCTCCGACCATAATTGCTGAAAAATGTGTTAGAAAAGGTAAGAATGCCGGTCCATACATCATCAAAAGCGGGAGAGGTTGTGTTCGGCTGCAAGTAGGTGTGAATATCCACCCATAATTACTCACAAACGGGTAAGAAAAGGTAGTATTGCCAGACCATATATGATCAAAACAGGGAGCGGAGGTGGTTCAGCTGCAAGAAGGTTTGAATGTCCGACTAAAGTTCAAATATATTAACAAAAGCGGGAGGAGAGGTCTTCGGATGAGAGTGGTTGAAAATTTCCAACCATAATGTATAAAATGCGGTGAAAAAAAAAGGTGTGATAGAACACTAAAAGGTGGAGCGGAAGTGTTCGGCTGCAAGTAGGTGTGAATATCCACCCATAATTACTCACAAACGGGTAAGAAAAGGTAGTATTGCCAGACCATATATGATCAAAACAGGGAGCGGAGGTGGTTCAGCTGCAAGAAGGTTTGAATGTCCGACTAAAGTTCAAATATATTAACAAAAGCGGGAGGAGAGGTCTTCGGATGAGAGTGGTTGAAAATTTCCAACCATAATGTATAAAATGCGGTGAAAAAAAAAGGTGTGATAGAACACTAAAAGGTGGAGCGGAAGTGTTCGGCTGCAAGAAGGTGTGAATGTCCGACTATATTTGGTGAAAAGCAGGTGAAGCAAGGTCTGAATGCCCAACCTTACATCATCAAAAGCGAGATCAGAGGTGTTTGGCTGCAAGAAGGCCATAGTTTGCCAAAAGCGGGTAAGGTGCGAATGTCCGACTAAATATCAACAAAATTTGGGGCGGAGGTCTTCGGATGCAAGTGGGTGTGAATATCCCACCATACAAGTATGGTGGAGAGGAAGCTGTGAATAGCCGACCATAGTTTGGAAAAAGGGGGTAAGAAAAGGTTTGAATGCCCGAACATACACCATCAAAAGAGGGAGCGGAGGTGTTCCGCTGTACGAAGGTGTGAATGTCCGACCATAGTTGGTAAAAAGCGGGTAAGAAAAGGTTAAAATACCCGACTTTACACAATCAATAGCGGGAGCGCATGTGTTCAGCTACAAGAAGGTGTGAAAGTCCGAACATGGTTTGTAAAAAGCGGGTAAGAAACGGTGCGAATATCCGACAATGTATGATCAAAAGAGAGAGCGGAGGTTTTCGGATACAAAAAGGTTTGAATGTCCTACCATAGTTTGTAAATAGCGGGTAAGAAAAGGTTCGAATGCCTGACTATACACCATAAAAAGTAGGAGCGGAGGTGTTCCGCTGTAAGACGGTGTGAATGTCCAATCATAGTTGGTAAAAAGCGGGTAAGAATAGGTTAAAATACCCGACTGTACACAGTCAATAGCGAGAGCGGAGTTGTTCGGCTACAAGAATATGTGAAAGTCCGACCATGGTTTGTAAAAAAAAGGTTCGAATATCCAACCAAACATAATCAAAAGTGGGAGCAGAGCTGTTCGACTGCAAGTAGGTGTGAATGTCCAGCCATAATTACTCACAAACGGGTAATAAAAGGTAGTATTGCCAGACCATACATAATCAAAACATGGAGCGGAGGTTCAGCTGCAAGGTGTGAATGTCTGACTATAGTTTGTAAAAAGCGGGTAAGACAAAGTGCGATTGCCCGACAATGTATGATCAAAAGAGGGAGCGGAGGTGTTCGGCTGCGAGGTCTGAATGTCCAACCATAATTTGTAAAAACCGGGTAAGAAAAGGCTCGAAAGCCCGACTATACATCATCAAAAGCGGGAAAGGAGGTGTTGAGCTGCAAGAAGGTGTGAATGTTCGACTAAAGTTTGTAAAAAGCTTGTAAGACAAGGAGCGATGGCCCGACATTGTATGATCAAAAGCGGGAGCGGAGGTGTTCAGCTGTGAGTAGGTGTGAATGTCCGACCATAATTGCTGAAAAATGTGTTAGAAAAGGTAAGAATACTGGACCATATATCATCAAAAGTGGGAGAGATGGTGTTCGGCTGCAAGAAAGTGTGAAAGTCCGACAATGGTTTGTAAAAAGCGGGTAAGAAAAGGTTCGAATGCCCGAATATACATCATCAAAAGCGGAAGTGGAGGTGTTCGGATGCAAGAAGGTGTGAACGTCCGACCAAAGTTTGTAAAAAGCAGTGAAAAGCGAGAAAAAGCTTTTCGTGAGTTCTGCATGATTTGAGATTTTGCTTATAAAATTTATTCCTTCACTCAAACTATGTTAAAACTGATTTGTCCCTCATATTTAACATGTCTAGAAAGATTTAAACAAAAAAAACAACGTTGTACTTTGCAGTAAAAGAAAGAGCAAATCTAAAGTTTCGGGAATCCGAGTATAAGCCTGCTTTCATGAGTTCTGCACGATTTCGGATTTTGGTATAAAATGAACTGCTTTGTCCTTCCATATTTATCAATGTCTAGATCGACTTCAACAAAGAAAAACATTGGACTTTGCAGTAGAAGAAGTTGAAATCCATCTACACATTGATAAATATAACAAAGCAGTTCCCACTTGCCCATAAGAAAATAAGCTTATTCTCGGATTCCTGATCCTTCAGTGTTGCTCTTTCTTCTACTGCAAAATACAATGTTGTTCTTTGTTGAAGTCGATCTAGACATTGATAAATATGAAGGAAAAAGCAGTTTTAACTTGGTTTGAGTGAATGAATTCATTTTATACATAAAATCCGAAATCGTGCAGAACTCATGAAAATAAGCTTATTCTCGGATTCCTAAAACTTTTGATTTGCTTTTTCTTTTACTGCAAAGTACAACGTTGTTTTTTTGTTTAAATCTATCGAGACATTGATAAATATGAAGGTAAAAGCCGTTTTAACATAGTTTGAGTGAAGGAATTAATTTTATAGATAAAATCCCAAATCATGCAGAACTCCTCAAAAGGGGCGTATGGCTTAATCACGAGTGTGGTTCTTTCTCATTCAGGGTAGTATGAGGAAGTTTATGCTTGAAATATATGTAGAAATTGGTACATATGAAGGACAAAGCAGTGTTAACTTAGTTAGAGTGAAGAAATTCATTTTATACATAAAATCCGAAATCGTGCAGAACTCATGAAAATAAGCTTATTCTCGGATTCCTAAAACTTTTGATTTGCACTTTCTTTTACTGCAAAGTACAACGTTGTTTTTTGTTGAAATCTATCTAGACATTGATAAATACCAGCCAAACATCTCTGCTGCCGCTTTTGATAATTTATGGTTGGGCATTCTTACCTTTTCACAAATTATGATCTGACATTCACACCTACTTGCAGTCGAACACCTTCTCATCCACTTATGATCATGTGCGGTTGGGCTTTCGCACCTTTTCTTACCTATTTTTCAGTAATTATGGGTGGACATTTAGACCTTCTTACAGCCGAACACCTGCGCTGCCGCTTTTGATAGTGTATAGTCGGGCTTTCGAGCCTTTTCTTCCCCGATTTTTACAAATTATGGTTGGACATTCAGACCTTCTTGCAGCCGAAAACCTCCGCTCCTCTTTTGATCATACATTGTTGGGCATTCGCACCTTGTCTTACCCGCTTTTTACAAACTTTAGTCGGACATTCACACCTACTTGCAGCTGAACACAACCTCTCCCGCTTTTGATGATATATGGTCCGGCATTCTTACCTTTTCTAACACATTTTTCAGCAATTATGGTCGGATATTCACACCTACTCACAGACGAACACATCCGCTCCCACATTTGATAGTGTATAGTCGGGCATTCTCACCCTTTCTCATCAGCTTTTTGCAAATTATGATCTGATATTCACACCTACTTGCAGTCGAACAGCTCTGCTCCCGCTTTTGATTATGTTTGGTTGGATATTCGAACCTTTTCTTAACTGCTTTTTACAAACTTTGGTCGGACGTTCACACCTTCTTGCAGCCGAACACCTCCGCTTCCGCTTTTGATGGTGTATAGTCGGGCATTCGAGCCTTTTCTTACCCGCCTTTTACTTACTATGTTTGGACATTCAAACCTTCTTGTAGCCGAACACATCCACTCCTGCTTTTGATGATGTATGGTTGGGCATTCGCACCTTTTCTTACCCATTTTTCAGTAATTATTGGTCGGACATTCAGACCTTCTTGCACCGGAACACCTCCGCTCCCGCTTTTGATGGTGTATAGTCGGGCTTTCGAGCCTTTTCTTCCCCGGTTTTTACAAATTATGGTTGGACATTCAGACCTTGCAGCCGAAAACCTCTGCTCCCTCTTTTGATCATACATTGTCGGGCATTCGCACCTTGTCTTACACGCTTTTTACAAACTTTAGTCAGACATTCACACCTTGCAGCTGAACTACCTCCACTCCCTGTTTTGATCATGTGTGGTCTGGCAATACTACCTTTTCTTCCCCCGTTTGTGAGTAATTATGGCTGGACATTCATACCTACTTGCAGCCGAAAAACCACCTCTCCCGCTTTTGATGATGTATTGTCCGGCATTCTAGTCTTTTCTATCACATTTTTCAGCAATTATGGTCGGACATTCACACCTACTCACAGCCGAAAACTTCCGCTCCCGCATTTGATGGTGTATAGTCGGGCATTCTCACCCTTTCTCTTCAGCTTTTTGCAAATTATGATCTGACATTCAAACCTACTTGCAGTCGAACAGCTCTGCTCCTGTATTTGATTATGTTTTGTTGGATATTCGAACCTTTTCTTAACTGCTTTTTACAAACTTTGGTCGGACGTTCACACCTTCTTGCAGCCGAACACCTCCGCTTCCACTTTTGATGGTATATATTCGGGCATTCGAACTTTTTCTTACCCGCTTTTTACAAACCATGGTCGGACATTCAAACCTTCTTGTAGCCAAAAACATCCACTCCTGCTTTTGATGATGTATGGTTGGGCATTCTCAACTTTTCTTACCCATTTTTCAGTAATTATGGGTGGACATTCACACCTTCTCTCAGCTGAACCACTCCTCTCCCGCTTATGATCATGTGCGGTTTGATATTTGAAAATTTTCTTTAATGTTTTAAAACAATTATTGATGGAATTAAAATCTTCTTGTAGCCGAACACATCCACTCCTGCTTTTGATGATGTATGGTTGGGCCTTCGCACCCTTTTTTTATCCATTTTTCAGGAATTATGGGTGGACATTCAGACCTTCTGGCAGCCGAAAACCTCCGCTCCCTCTTTTGATCATACTTTGTCGGGCATTCGCACCTTGTCTTACCCGATTTTTATAAACTTTAGTCGGACATTCACACCTTCTTGCAGCTGAACCACTTCCGCTCCCTGTTTTGATCATGTATGGTCTGGCAATACTACCTTTTCTTACCCATTTGTGAGTAATTATGGCTGGACATTCACACCTACTTGCAGTCGAACAGCTCTGCTCACGCTTTTGATTATGTTTGGTTGGATATTCAAACCTTTTCTTAACTGCTTTTTACAAACTTTGGTCGGATGTTTACGTCTTCTTGAAGCCGAACACCTCCACTTTCGCTTTTGATGGTGTATATTCGGGCATACAAACCTTATCTTACCCTCTTTTTACCAACTATGGTCGGACGTTCACACCTTCTTACAGCCGAACACCTCCGCTCCCTCTTTTGATCATACTTTGTCGGGCATTCGCACCTTGTCTCACCCGATCTTTACAAACTTTAGTCAGACATTCACACCTTGCAGCTAAACCACCTCCGCTCCCTGTTTTGATCATGTGTGGTCTGGCAATACTACATTTTCTTACCTGTTTGTGAGCAATTATGGCTGGACATTCATACCTACTTGCAGCTGAACACCACCTCTCCCGCTATTGATGATGTATTGTCCGGCATTCTAGTCTTTTCTATCACATTTTTCAGCAATTATGGTCGGACATTCACACCTACTCACAGCCGAAAACTTCCGCTCCCGCATTTGATGGTGTATAGTCGGGCATTCTCACCCTTTCTCTTCAGCTTTTTGCAAATTATGATCTGACATTCACACCTACTTGCAGTCGAACAGCTCTGCTCCTGTTTTTGATTATGTTTTGTTGGATATTCGAACCTTTTCTTAACTGCTTTTTACAAACTTTGGTCGGACGTTCACACCTTCTTGCAGCCGAACACCTCCGCTTCCACTTTTGATGGTATATATTCGGGCATTCAAACTTTTTCTTACCCGCTTTTTACAAACCATGGTCGGACTTTCAAACCTTCTTGTAGCCGAACAAGTCCGCTCCTGCTATTGATTGTGAACAGTCGGGTATTTGAACCTTTTCTTACCCGCTTTTTAGCAACTATGGTCGGACATTCACACCTTCTTACAGCGGAACACCTCCTCTCCCTCTTTTGATGGTGTATGTTAGGGCATTCAAACCTTTTCTTACCCGCTTTTTACAAACTATGGTTGGACATTAAAACCTTCTTGTAGCCGAACACATCCACTCCTGCTTTTAATGATGTATGGTTGGGCATTCGTACCTTTTCTTACCCATTTTGCAGTAATTATGGTTGGACATTCACACCTTCTTGCATTTGAACACCTCCTCTCCCGCTTATGATCATGTGCGGTTTGATATTCGAAAATTCTCTTCCATGTTTTCTAGCAATTTTTGATGGACATTCAGACCTTCTTGCAGCTGATCACCTCCGCTCCCGCTTTGATGGTGTATAGTCGGGCTTTCGAGCCTTTTCTTCCCCGGTTTTTACAAATTATGGTTGGACATTCAGACCTTGCAGTCGAAAACCTCCGCTCCCTCTTTTGATCATACATTGTCGGGCATTCGCACCTTGTCTTACACGCTTTTTACAAACTTTAGTCAGACATTCACACCTTGCAGCTGAACCACCTCCACTCCCTGTTTTGATCATGTGTGGTCTGGCAATACTACCTTTTCTTCCCCCGTTTGTGAGTAATTATGGCTGGACATTCATACCTACTTGCAGCCGAAAAACCACCTCTCCCGCTTTTGATGATGTATTGTCCGGCATTCTAGTCTTTTCTATCACATTTTTCAGCAATTATGGTCGGACATTCACACCTACTCACAGCCGAAAACTTCCGCTCCCGCATTTGATGGTGTATAGTCGGGCATTCTCACCCTTTCTCTTCAGCTTTTTGCAAATTATGATCTGACATTCACACCTACTTGCTGTCGAAAAGCTCTGCTCCTGTATTTGATTATGTTTTGTTGGATATTCGAACCTTTTCTTAACTGCTTTTTACAAACTTTGGTCGGACGTTCACACCTTCTTGTAGCCGAACACATGCACTCCTGCTTTTGATGATGTATGGTTGGGCATTCGCACCTTTTTTTTACCCATTTTTCAGGAATTATGGGTGGACATTCACACCTTCTCTTAGCTGAACAACTCCGCTCCCTCTTTTGATTGTGTACAGTCGGGTATTTTAACCTTTTCTTCCCCCCTTTTTACCAACTATGGTCGGACATTCACAACGTCTTACAGCGGAACACCTCCGCTTCCTCTTTTGATGATGTATGGTTAGGCATTCGCACCTTTTCATACCCATTTTTCAGTAATTATGGGTGGACATTCACACCTTCTTGCAGCTGAACACCTCCTCTCCCGCTTATGATCATGTGCGGTTTGATATTGGAAAATTTTCTTTCATGTTTTCTAGCAATTATTGATGGACATTCAGACCTTCTTGCAGCTGAACACCTCCGCTCCCGCTTTTGATGGTGTATAGTCGGGCTTTCGAGCCTTTTCTTCCCCGGTTTTTACAAATTATTGTTGGACATTCAGACCTTCTTGCAGCCGAAAACCTCCACTCCCTCTTTTGATCATACATTGTCGGGCATTCGCACCTTTTCTTACCCGCTTTTTACAAACCATTGTTGGACTTTCACACCTTTTACTAGCCGAACAACTCCGCTCCCGCTGTTAATTGTGTACAGTCGGGTATTTTAACCTTTTCTTACCCGCTTTTTACCAACTATGGTCGGACATTCACACCTTCTTACAGCGGAACACCTCCGCTCCCTGTTTTGATTATGTATGGTTTGACATTCGCACCTTCTCTCACCCGCCTTTTACTATGGTCGGCCATTCACAGCTTCCTCTCCACCATACTTGTATGGTGAGATATTCACACCCACTTGCAGTCGATAAGCTCTGCTCCTGTATTTGATTATGTTTTGTTGGATATTCGAACCTTTTCTTAACTGCTTTTTACAAACTTTGGTCGGACGTTCACACCTTCTTGCAGCCGAAGACCTCCGCTTCCACTTTTGATGGTATATATTCGGGCATTCGAACATTTTCTTACCCGCTTTTTACAAACCATGGTCAGACATTCAAACCTTCTTGTAGCCGAACACATCCACTCCTGCTTTTGATGATGTATGGTTGGGCATTCTCAACTTTTCTTACCCATTTTTCAGTAATTATGGGTGGATATTCACACCTTCTCTCAGCTGAACCACTCCTCTCCCGCTTATGATCATGTGCGGTTTGATATTTGAAAATTTTCTCCGCTCCCTCTTTTGATTGTGTACAGTCGGGTATTTTAACCTTTTCTTACCCGCTTTTTACCAACTATGGTCGGACATTCACACCTTCTTACAGCGGAACACCTCCGCTCCCTGTTTTGATTATGTATGGTTTGACATTCGCACCTTCTCTCACTCGCCTTTTACTATGGTCGGCCATTCACAGCTTCCTCTCCACCATACTTGTATGGTGGGATATTCACACCCACTTGCATCCATAGACCTCCGCCCCAAATTTTGTTGATATTTAGTCGGACATTCGCACCTTACCCGCTTTTGGCAAACTATGGCCTTCTTGCAGCCAAACACCTCTGATCTCGCTTTTGATGATGTAAGGTTGGGCATTCAGACCTTGCTTCACCTGCTTGTCACCAAATATAGTCGGACATTCACACCTTCTTGCAGCCGAACACTTCCGCTCCACCTTTTAGTGTTCTATGGGGCATTCACACCTTTTTTTTCACCGCATTTTATAGATTATGGTTGGAAATTCTCACCCACTCTCATCCGAAGACCTCTCCTCCCTCTTTTGTTAATATATAGTCGGGCATTCGAACCTTTTCTTACCCACTTTTTACAAATTATGGTCGGACATTCACACCTACTTGCAGCCGAATACTTCCGCTCCACCTTTTAGGTATGTATGGTTGGCATTTGCACCTTTTCTTACCCTCTTTTTATACTGATTGCTGAAGATTAAGTTGTACTTTCTCAAACTACAAAATTTTTTTAATTGTTGAAAATTGATTTGAAGTGGATAAATTACGAGGACAAACAGTTTTAAGTCAGGCTGATAGAAGGAATTAATTTAATAGAAAAATCTGTACTTCGTCATATGTCGAGAGATGCTTATTGCTGAAGAAGTTCTTTCTCATTCTACAAAGTACAACGTTGTTTATCGTTGAAATTTGATTAGACATGAATAAATATGAAGGACAGTCTTAACTTGGTTTGAGTTAAGGAATTCGTTTTATAGGAGAATCCGAATTCGTGCATAACTCGTAAAATAGAGCTTATTTTCGGATTCCTGAAGAATGAGTCTGGTTCTTTCTCATAATACAAAGTTTGTTGTTTATTGTTGAAACTTCATCAGAAGTGAAGAAATTTTAAGTCAGTTTGATAGGATTTAATTTTATAGCAAAATCTGTATTCCTTCATATCTCCTCGAGAGAAGCTTATTGCTGAAATTTAGGTCTTGTTCTTTTTCATACTACAAAATACAGTGTTGTTTATTGTTGAAACTAGATTAGAAGTAGATAAATATGAAGAACAAAGCAGTTTGAACTTGGTTTGAGAGAAGGAATTAATTTTATTGCAAAATCCGAATTCATGCATAACTCGTCAAATAGATAGCGATGTGTCGTTCGTGAGCGATTCGTTCGATATGAACTAATTTTTTATATGACTCGGGAGTAACGAGTTGTCTCAGTGAGTGATTCGTTCATTTTCATTTAGTACCCTTCCTCACCACATGACAGGCGGCAGCTTCATAAGCTCAGTCAGCAGGACAGGAAACAGTATTGATTCGTTCACGACTCAACTCCTCGGGTGATGGGTCCTCGCACAGGAAACAGTATTGATTCGTTCATGACTCAACTCCTCGGCTGACGGGTCCTCGCACAGGAAACAGTTTTGATTCGTTTACGACTCAACTCCTTGAGTCTTCGTTCATTTGTCACTTTTCAAATTCTACGTTTCATTTAACAGGCTGAAGAGCATTAGGCACAACAGTTCGTTCACAAACCGGATCATTAATCTCATAGACTATTCTACCATCAACAACTTGGAAACCACAATCGACTCTCTAGATGCAGAAAAAGCATTTGATGGAGTGAACTGGAAATTTTTATTCGCAGCATTAAACAAATTCGGGTTTGGGTCACACTTTATCAACTGGATAAGGATATTAAATAGCTCCCCAAATACATGTGTCAGGACAAATGATCAAACTTCTCCAAGCTTCAGTCTGCAGAGAGGTACACGATAGGGTTGCCCACTTTCTCCCTCACTTTTTGCTATTTTCATCAAACCTTCAGCAGCTTCTATCAGACAAGATAGAAATATTAAAGGCATCCAATCCCAAAATATTGAGCATAAAATAAGTCTTTATGCTGATGATGTATTACTTTTCCTTCAGAACTCACAGACGTCTCTCACTCACACGATCACACTCATAAATAAATTCTCAGCACTTTCTGACTACTCTATCAACTGGTCTAATTGGTCGATCACTTTACACTTTACAGTCAGGAAATATTAGATATTTAGGCATAAACATTTCCTCCAGGCTCTCAGAGCTAACAAAGCTGAATTAAGTGCAATTATTAAAGAGAGTAGAGGACGATCTCTCTCATTGGAAGTCCTTACCTATATCACTTATGGGGAGAGTTACAACCATTAAAATGATGATACTACCAAAAGTTAACTATATGTTCTCAATGATCCCCATAAAACCATCTGCTACTTGGTTTAAGTCACTAGATTCATGCATCTCCAAATTTCTGTGGAAAAACAAACCACCACGTATTAGTTTAAAAACCCTACAGACAGTGGTGGATTAGATATACTTTATTTTCAGCACTATTCCTTAGCCAATAGGTTACAATATATATCAAAATGGTTTAAACTTTGTTGTTGTCACAGTTCCCAGAGACGTTGTAATCATTGAGGATTCTATATTCACCCCCTCATTAGAGGCACGTGTTGCAGATTGATGACACTGAATCTTCTTCTCTGTTCATTGCTGGCATCATTCCCAGCATCGTAAGTGTTCGTGGCATTGTTAGCCTCTTCTTCTGGATCTTGACATCGAGCATCCTTTTGTATTTCTGGTTTGTCAGTCCTCTCTCTTCGTTCACCAGAGTCTTCGTCTCTTTGTCCTTGAGTTTGGTGATTTTTTCTTCTTTTGATGCCTTGACACAGTGTGACAGGTGATACCACGTGGGAGATCCTTTAACTTGGACTGCTGTCCCTGTGCTGCGAAATGGCTGTGCTGCTCGAATGGTCTCTCCTTCATCATATACACAGTTATTTATACATCACCTTCCACCATGAAGCGTTGTCCCTTTTTGTTTCTCTCTTTGTTCTTAAAATGCTGTTATGCATGTCTAAAACCAATCCATTAAATTAGATCATTTTGGCACTAAAGCGATCTACAATGTGCTAGGTCGCAAAGCTGCTCATCTTTGGTAAACAGCTCTTCAGAAAGGCATTCTTCAATTGATTTCACTATTTTTTTTGTAATAATTTTGTGATTTCCTACAGAACTACATTTCTTCTCCCATCTGTCTGAGTATTTAATATTGTCTGGGTCCCGTTAAAACATGTATTTTTCCCATCTAATTCCTTGTTTGCTTTAAAACAAGTATTCCCCATTTTCTATCCCTTCAGTAACCAACCAGTTTGTATGGAGTACTCTGGAGCAACTTGACTGATCAGTAAAACACTGCTTTTGTTGTCACCGCAAGGCTTCCCCCGTCGGTTGTTTCACTGAGACACTACTGAGTAACTACAACTCAACACAGTTTATACACATAACATTCATATACATACTAACAAACAAACAAACAATTATTTATCGCAATTTTCTTATCTCTGTTTGAACGTACACCCAGGTAAATATTCCTGTAGTCTTCTCATACCGACTATGGACCCATTCATTGTTTAACTTCACTGTTTTGCAAATCCTAATTGAATATTACACATTGACATTGAACTTTACTGGATAAGCAGGTCTTCATTGCATTCAGCAGCCTATATGTGAGCATCTATGTGTAAGCTGTTCTTCTTTGCATTTATCAGCAGCAAGCAATTCTTCATTGCACATCCATATGAAAATAGTAAAACAATTCCAATGCGTTAGCGAAACCTTCTATATCAGGAGTGTCCATCATGATGCTGGGAATAGAACCTCTTTCCCAGAATAGTTCAACCTTCATTACTCAATTGATCATAACTCCGCAATGAGCACATTTCAAAGTATCATTCCTCTACATGTATTCAAAAATCTATGTGTAAATGTTTAATATTTCTTATATTTGTTGATGTCATTCTGTGTGCATGGGGCCTAAACCCAATCTCTGTGTGGCAATTTTAATTTAAACAAGTTGAACTCTGCCTCTGATCATTTAAAAAAGGTGTGTACCAATATCAACCTTTCTCAGGTAATTACTGATCCTACAAAACCAAACTTAAGAGATCCTTCAAGGTTGTCTCTGATTGGCTCAATCTTAACAAATCAAAGGTAGAAAATCCGCAGTATCTGAACTTGGTGTTAGTTATCACTGCTCAATAGCCTGTATCAGAATTGCAAAAATGAAAACATTAGGTCCACGCTTGGTATCCAGATCCTGAAACATCTCCATGAGCAGGCTTTTTTTTAACTGATCTGTTGAATAGTTATACTTTTTGTAAATCTTCTAATTCCAAGGTTGATAAACACGCCCCTTTTAAAAAGTATAGAACTTAGAACAGGTCTAGTCCCTGGCTTTCGGCAGAACTGTCTTCTTTACTTTTTTTTTTTTCCCCTTATCATGTTCAGCATTATGGCAGCAGAATTGTAGTTTGAATACCTTTGATGCCAAACAGATTTGCTTTGCCAAGGGAAGTTTTATAAATGTAAAGCTCCCCTTGATGCCCATTTATTTATTTCTGTTTACAATATATGACATGTAATAGAACTGAACCGGACCGGGGGACAAGGAAAGAAGAAGAGGAAAGAAGAGGAAACAGAACAAAAATAGAAACAAAAACCAGACAACCAGCTGCTACACCTGTAAAAAACAAAACAGACAACAATCCATGGCCTCTGAGGGGAATCCAGCCTTAGTGCCAGGAGCACCTGAAAGCAGACAAGCAGAGAAAAAACAAACACACAAACAAACAAAAATAAGCACAAGAAGCGGCAATCGCATACAACACAGCTGTGGATATAGATGACCTGAGACGACATGATAATACATCAACTGCTTAGCGACCATGCTACTGGACTAATGAATGTGGTTGTGTGTGTGAGAGAACATGCAACACCCATGGCACAGGACCTACATGATAACCGTGCTTAGTTATGAGTGTATAAGCGTACAAGGCCACAATCCACAGCCCCCCCAAGCAATCAGAAGCAGGCAGAGAGGGCCACAAGACCCAGGCCACCAGCAGCCCCCACAGAGCACAGAACCCAGGATGCCCACCGCAGGGGCAACCACGCATCCACCCAGAAGACTGCAGAGGAAGCCCCCTGGAAAGAGCCCCCATAAGCATAGGGCAGAGGCCCTCCGGGAGCCAGGGGCAACAGCCCACCGACGTCGCCAGGCCCCAGCCGCCCAGACATGGGCCGTGCACTGGATCCGGGCACCAGGAGCCCGAGCGCCCCCAAACCCCCCGGCAGAGCCCCAGACAGCCACACAGTGGATCAGCGCCTGCCCCAGCACCCCTGGCCAAGTGCCCTGGGAGTCAAGACGTGCCCACAGGTGGGTGAAGTCGTGAGCAGCGGGGAGAGGCCACGCCATCCCCCCCATCGGGAAAAGCACAGGCAGGCCAGGCGACAGCAAGTCCAAGATCCAGGCCCAATCATTACCACACACACTTTCATGTCCCATACATCCACACGTCCTCCCTCCCTCGACTCCGCTGGGGTGTAGTGCAGCGGGCACACCAGGGGGCCAGCAGCCCCCCAGCCACCACAGACCAGCAGAACAATTAATTAATCCTCCTGGCCCCTCCCGCCCCGAGCAGCAACCAGGAAGCAGGGGTGTGCGAAGAAGACCCCTCCCCTCACCCTTCTGGCTCTTCAATATTTTCTAATAGTGAGCAATTAAAATTGAGGGGCAGCCAAACTTGTAGAACTGGGAGCGTGGCCCTCTGGGCAGCCTACATACCCAAAGAGCCCCGCCAACCAGATGCCACTCAGTGTAACCACCCCCCAAGACCTAATGTGTGTGTGTGAGTGTGTTTGGTAAGTAGTAATGTCTAAGGTGTAATTAAAACAGGGGCGGGGAACTGCAGAGTGCAACTACTGCAGAGTCCACTACACCCCACCGAACACACACGCCCCCAAAACCCTTCATGTGTGAGTGTGTGCTGTGTACAGGAGCCAGAAGGGAGAGGGGTACTAGCTACTCTCCCCCAGAGAGGGCACCCAGGGACTGGCTGCAATAGGCATCCTCGCTACCAGGGAGCCAACACAGGACAGGAGGGTCTGATGTCCACCAGGCTTGGGGCCTGCAGCGACCATATTCCGGGAGCTACTGTACCCCCAGAAGGTACCCATCCCGCCCCACCCCACTCAACCCAACCCCACTCCGGAGGACCTCTACAAAGAACAAACAAACAACAACAAAAAACAAACAAACAAACCACCCGGTCACACCAGTCGCAGCCGCCCGGGCCTGAGACCCAACATCACCCAGGCCCCCCCAGGCCCCCCCTCAACAGGTGCGCTCTTGTGAAAAAGCAAACAGCGGCAGCAACAAAAACACCACGGGAACACCGTATTGAGGCTTTGTTCTGACCGCTCATTTGGTATGGCGTTTCTATCAAGCATTTCTCCCGGTTAGCCCGCACTCGGCTCGCTCCCAGAGCCGTGTTAAAGTCTACTTCGCATTCACTCTCTTTTCTCAGCAGACTAAAAGAAAGTTTCATCTTGGGCTCCCTGAAACTTGCATCCTGCACCGCTGTTTGCTTTTTCACAAGAGCAGAGAAGAGCGCACCATTCTCAGCGGCACTGCAGTACCGGGTCAATGCTTGGAGTGAACGGAGCAAGCTACTTTTTCAACTCCTATTGCTAAAAATCCATTTAATATGTAGTCCTCGTATAGAGAACATATCAGATATTAAACTGATAAGAACAGATACTACACTTGATCTTAGCCAAAAGGCCGAGAAGCGATAACTGTCCACTGGTTCATGTCCGAGGGCCCTTCCTGGCACAATGCGCACTTGTAGCGGTGTTCTTTTTATGGCCATAGGTGGCCAGAGTGTCACGTTGCACCTCCGCCCACCCGCTGCACTGAGAACTCTTCAGTCCTTTTAAATGGTATAACTTTGCACTCCCGCATGCTCCAGCAAGCACCATTCAAGCAACAACTTTGCACTCCAGCTTCGAACATCGGCACAGTAAGGCGACTCTACTCAGAGAAGTCACTCTGCACAGTAACAAGATTTCTTTTGCACAGACAGAAAGGGCTTCACCCGCAAAGGTAAAGCCTGCCAAAAATAGAAACAACTCATTAGTGCTGCTCTCCACGGAAGTCTTTAGTAAAAGGCGAAAGACTTGTATGTTATGAAGAGAAACCAGAGTACGATTATCCGTCACTGCGGGAGCAGGGCATCAGGCTAGTTGGTATAGCCACCTTCCCCATGGTGAGCTTTGCTTGGTTGAGACGCTTGCCCCCCCCCCCCCTTGCTCCTCGGCTGACCAAGTAGGAACAATTGGGCCCTATTCGATGGCTGCCTTGTCTTTTACTCTGTGCAAAAGACAAAAACACCATGGGAACACGGTATTGAGGCTTTGTTCTGACCGCTCATTCGGTGTCGCGTTTCTTTCAAGCAATTCTCCCAGTTAGCCCACATTCGGCTCGCTCCCAGAGCCGTGTTAAAGTCTACTTCGCATTCACTCTCTTTTCTCAGCAGACTCTTGGGATTTTATCTATAAATTGAATTCCTTCACTCAAACTATGTTAAAACTGCTTTGTCCTTCATATTTACCATGTCTAGAAAGATTTAAACAAAAAAAACAACTTTGTACTTTGCAGTAAAAGAAAGAGCAAATCTAAAGTTTCAGGAATCCGACAATAAGCTTACTTTCATGAGTTCTTCACGATTTCGGATTTTGCTATAAAATGAATTCCTTCACTCAAACTAAATTAAAACTGCTAAACCGCTAATCTGTTACATGTAAGGCAGATATCAAATTCACCGAAATAGGATCTAAGGGTATTCGGCCAATCGAGCTGTAGCAGCTTTGGTAAAATATAAGTTAAGTTGAAGAGTTTGTGAATAAAGGTGTGCGCACACATAGTGAGCTGTAGGAAAATAGGCAGGGAGCAATGCCGGCTGGGGTATATGTTCTTGTATGTTGTCTGACTGTTTGATTTGAATGTGTTGTGTAAGTGTCCTGTTGAATGTTACATGTTTGGGCTTTGACACTTCACTGTGGTTGTTAACTGTGTGGTGTGTCCTGAAATGTTATATGTTTGGGCTCTGTGACATGCTTAATCTTGTCAGTAGCTATCCACTTATTCATATATAGCAACTGACTACATAAGAAGTCTGGACATACTTTGATAGTAGTTGTAGAAGTATCCTTATTGATAATAGATAAACTAATTCATAGTGATAGAACAGTAGATGAACAGGTGCCTGCACATGCCTCACGAAAATAAAATGGGTGTATGATTGCTGACGGCAGAGCAATACTGCCAAACTTATGAGTTCTTGTGGCAAACTTGATTCAGTGTCTTGACGTGTATACGCTGTTTGGCTGACTTGATTGTCAAAAGAAACAAAGTGTGTTTGATAAGATCCGACCATTTTATTACGGGAGGATCAGTATGTATGGATTCTGATGTGACTGATAAATCCATTCGTTTCGGTAGCATAATCTAATACGTGAGACAACGCCCTGACACACAATCAAAAAAAAAGAGAGAGAGCGGTTTTGTTTCCTCACAGTCCATAATGTAGAAAAGAGAGAAAAAAGCCTTTCTGATTTGGTGTGTGTGCTCACAGTGCAGAGTGTAGAGAAAAGAGAGAAAAGAAAGCCGTTTTGGTGTCACGGGTGTTGTGACTTACACACACACATTTCTGAATTGAGAAAGGAAATTATTTTAGAGGAAGCACTAGAGTTTAGATCCCACATTTGTTGATAGGCATTCATTTATTTCTTCACTTCTGATGAAGTTTCAACAATAAACAACAAACTTTGTATTATGAGAAAGAACCAGACTCATTCTTCAGGAATCCGAAAATAAGCTCTATTTTACGAGTTATGCACGAATTCGGATTCTCCTATAAAACGAATTCCTTAACTCTAACCAAGTTAAGACTGCTTTGTCCTTCATATTTATTCATGTCTAATCAAGTTTCAATGATAAACAACGTTGTACTTTGTAGAATGAGAAAGAACTTCTTCAGCAATAAGCATCTCTCGACATATGACGAAATACAGATTTTCCTATAAAATTAATTCCTTCTATCAGCCTGACTTAAAACTGTTTGTCCTCCTTATTTATCCACTTCAAATCAAGTTTCAACAATTAAAAAAAAATTCTAGTTTGAGAAAGAACAACTTAATCTTCAGCAATCAGTATAAAAAGAGGGTAAGAAAAGGTGCAAATGCCAACCATACATCACTAAAAGGTGGAGCGGAAGTATTCGGCTGCAAGTAGGTGTGAATGTTCGACCATAATTTGTAAAAAGCGGGTAAGAAAAAGTTCGAATGCCCGACTATATATCAACCAAAGCAGGAGAGGTCTTCGGATAAGAGTGGGTGAGAATTTCCAACCATAATCTATAAAATGCGGTGAAAAAAAAGGTGTGAATACCCCATAGAACACTAAAAGGTGGAGCGGAAGTGTTCGGCTGCAAGAAGGTGTGAATGTCCGACTATATTTGGTGAAAAGCAGGTGAAGCAAGGTCTGAATGCCCAAACTTACATAATCAAAAGCGAGATCAGAGGTGTTTGGCTGCAAGAAGGCCATAGTTTGCCAAAAGCGGGTAAGCTGCGAATGACCGACTAAATATCAACAAAAGTGGGGGCGGAGGTCTTCGGAAGCAAGTGGGTGTGAATATCCCACCATACAAGTATGCTTGAGAGGAAGCTGTGAATGGCCGACCATAGTAAAAAGCGGATGAGAAAAGGTGCGAATGTCCAACCATACATGATCAAAACAGGGAGCGGAGGTGTTTGGCTGCGACAAGGTGTGTATGTCCACCCATAATTAATGAAAAGCGGGCAACAAGTAGGTTTGAATGCCCAACCATACATCATCAAAAGCAGGAGTGGATGTGTTCAGCTACAAGAAGGTTTGAATGTCTGACCATAGTTTGTAAAAAGCGGGTAAGAAAAGGTTAAAATACCCGACTGTACACAATCAATAGCATGAGCGGAGTTGTTCCGCTGTAAGAAGGTGTGAAAGTCCGACCATGGTTTGTAAAAAGCGGGTAAGAAAAAGTTTGAATGCCCGAAAATATACCATCAAAAGTGGAAGCGGAGGTGTTCGGCTGCAAGAAGGTGTGAACGTCCGACCAAAGTTTGTAAAAAGCAGTTAAGAAAAGGTTCGAATATCCAACAAAACATCATCAAATACAGGAGCAGAGCTGTTCGACTGCAAGTAGGTGTGAATGTCAGATCATAATTTGCAAAAAGCTGAAGAGAAAGGGTGAGAATGCCCGACTATACACCATCAAATGCGGGAGCGGAAGTATTCGGCTGTGAGTAGGTGTGAATGTCCGACCATAATTGCTCAAAAATGTGTTAGAAAAGACTAGAATGCCGGACAATACATCATCAAAAGCGGGAGAGGTGGTGTTCAGCTGCAAGTAGGTGTGAATGTCCAGCCATAATTGCTCACAAACAGGTAAGAAAATGTAGTATTGCCAGACCACACATGATCAAAACAGGGAGCGGAGGTGGTTTAGCTGCAAGGTGTGAATGTCTGACTAAAGTTTGTAAAAATCGGGTGAGACAAGGTGCGAATGCCCAACAAAGTATGATCAAAAGAGGGAGCGGAGGTGTTCGGCTGTAAGAAGGTGTGAACGTCCGACCATAGTTGGTAAAAAGAGGGTAAGAAAAGGTTAAAATTCCCGACTGTACACAATCAAAAGAGGGAGGGGAGTTGTTCAGCTACAAGAAGGTGTGAAAGCCCGACTATGGTTTGTAAAAAGCGGGTAAGATAAGGTTCGTATGCCCGAATATACACCATCAAAAGCGGAAGTGGAGGTGTTCGGCTTCAAGAAGACGTAAACATCCGACCAAAGTTTGTAAAAAGCAGTTAAGAAAAGGTTCAAATATCCAACCAAACATAATCAAAAGCGGGAGCAGAGCTGTTCGACTGCAAGTAGGTGTGAATGTCCAGCCATAATTACTCACAAATGGGTAAGAAAAGGTAGTATTGCCAGACCATACATGATCAAAACAGGGAGCGGAAGTGGTTCAGCTGCAAGAAGGTGTGAATGTCCGACTAAAGTTTATAAAAATCGGGTAAGACAAGGTGCGAATGCCCGACAAAGTATGATCAAAAGAGGGATCGGAGGTTTTCGGCTGCAAGAAGGTCTGAATGTCCACCCATAATTCCTGAAAAATGGATAAAAAAAGGGTGCGAATGCCCAACCATACATCATCAAAAGCAGGAGTGGATGTGTTCGGCTACAAGAAGATTTTAATTCCATCAATAATTGTTTTAATATATGAAAGAAAATTTTCGAATATCAAACCGCACATGATCATAAGCGGGAGAGGAGTGGTTCAGCTGAGAGAAGGTGTGAATGTCCACCCATAATTACTGAAAAATGGGTAAGAAAAGTTGAGAATGCCCAACCATGCATCATCAAAAGCAGGAGTGGATGTGTTCGGCTACAAGAAGGTTTGAATGTCCGACCATAGTTTGTAAAAAGCGGGTAAGAAAAGGTTAAAATACCCGACTGTACACAATCAATAGCAGGAGCAGAGTTGTTCGGCTACAAGAAGGTGTGAAAGTCCGACCATGTTTTGTAAAAAGCGGGTAAGAAAAAGTTCGAATGCCCGAATATATACCATCAAAAGTGGAAGCGGAGGTGTTCGGCTGCAAGAAGGTGTGAACGTCCGACCAAAGTTTGTAAAAAGCAGTTAAGAAAAGGTTTGAATATCCAACAAAACATAATCAAATACAGGAGCAGAGCTGTTCGACTGCAAGTAGGTGTGAATGTCAGATCATAATTTGCAAAAAGCTGAAGAGAAAGGGTGAGAATGCCCGACTATACACCATCAAATGCGGGAGCGGAAGTATTCGGCTGTGAGTAGGTGTGAATGTCCGACCATAATTGCTCAAAAATGTGTTAGAAAAGACTAGAATGCCGGACAATACATCATCAAAAGCGGGAGAGGTGGTGTTCAGCTGCAAGTAGGTGTGAATGTCCAGCCATAATTGCTCAAAAACAGGTAAGAAAATGTAGTATTGCCAGACCACACATGATCAAAACAGGGAGCGGAGGTGGTTTAGCTGCAAGGTGTGAATGTCTGACTAAAGTTTGTAAAAATCGGGTGAGACAAGGTGCGAATGCCCGACAAAGTATGATCAAAAGAGGGAGCGGAGGTTTTCGGCTCCAAGAAGGTCTGAATGTCCACCCATAATTCCTGAAAACTGGATAAAAAAAGGGTGCGAATGCCCAACCATACATCATCAAAAGCAGGAGTGGATGTGTTCGGCTACAAGAATATTTTAATTCCATCAGTAATTGTTTTAAAACATGAAAGAAAATTTTCGAATATCAAACCGCACATGATCATAAGCGGGAGAGGATTGGTTCAGCTGAGAGATGGTGTGAATGTCCACCCATAATTACTGAAAAATGGGTAAGAAAAGTTGAGAATGCCTAACCATACATCATCAAAAGCAGGAGTGGATGTGTTCGGCTACAAGAAGGTTTGAATGTCCGACCATAGTTTGTAAAAAGCGGGTAAGAAAAGGTTAAAATACCCGACTGTACACGATCAATAGCAGGAGCGGAGTTGTTCGGCTAGAAGAAGGTGTGAAAGTCCGACCATGTTTTGTAAAAAGCGGGTAAGAAAAAGTTCGAATGCCCGAATATATACCATCAAAAGTGGAAGCGGAGGTGTTCGGCTGCAAGAAGGTGTGAACGTCCGACCAAAGTTTGTAAAAAGCAGTTAAGAAAAGGTTTGAATATCCAACAAAACATAATCAAATACAGGAGCAGAGCTTTTCGACTGCAAGTAGGTGTGAATTTCAGATCATAATTTGCAAAAAGCTGAAGAGAAAGGGTGAGAATGCCCGACTATACACCATCAAATGCGGGAGCGGAAGTATTCGGCTGTGAGTAGGTGTGAATGTCCAACCATAATTGCTCAAAAATGTGTTAGAAAAGACTAGAATGCCGGACAATACATCATCAAAAGCGGGAGAGGTGGTGTTCAGCTGCAAGTAGGTGTGAGTGTCCAGCCATAATTGCTCACAAACAGATAAGAAAATGTAGTATTGCCAGACCACACATGATCAAAACAGGGAGCGGAGGTGGTTTAGCTGCAAGGTGTGAATGTCTGACTAAAGTTTGTAAAAATCGGGTGAGACAAGATGCGAATGCCCGACAAAGTATGATCAAAAGAGGGAGCGGAGGTTTTCGGCTCCAAGAAGGTCTGAATGTCCACCCATAATTCCTGAAAACTGGATAAAAAAAGGTTGCGAATGCCCAACCATACATCATCAAAAGCAGGAGTGGATGTGTTCGGCTACAAGAAGATTTTAATTCCATCAATAATTGTTTTAAAACATGAAAGAAAATTTTCGAATATCAAACCGCACATAATCATAAGTGGGAGAGGAGTGGTTCAGCTGAGAGAAGGTGTGAATGTCCACCCATAATTACTGAAAAATGGGTAAGAAAAGTTGAGAATGCCCAACCATACATCATCAAAAGCAGGAGTGGATGTGTTCGGCTACAAGAAGGTTTGAATGTCCGACCATAGTTTGTAAAAAGCGGGTAAGAAAAGGTTAAAATACCCGACTGTACACAATCAATAGCAGGAGCGGAGTTGTTCGGCTACAAGAAGGTGTGAAAGTCCGACCATGGTTTGTAAAAAGCATGTAAGAAAAAGTTCGAATGCCCGAATATATACCATCAAAAGTGGAAGCAGAGGTGTTCGGCTGCAAGAAGGTGTGAACGTCCGACCAAAGTTTGTAAAAAGCAGTTAAGAAAAGGTTCGAATATCCAACAAAACATAATCAAAAACAGAAGCAGAGCTGTTCGACTGCAAGTAGGTGTGAATGTCAGATCATAATTTGCAAAAAGCTGAAGAGAAAGGGTGAGAATGCCCGACTATACACCATCAAATGCGGGAGCGGAAGTTTTCGGCTGTGAGTAGGTGTGAATGTCCAGCCATAATTGCTGAAAAATGTGATAGAAAAGACTAGAATGCCGGACAATACATCATCAAAAGCGGGAGAGGTGGTTTTTCGGCTGCAAGTAGGTATAAATGTCCAGCCATAATTACTCACAAACGGGGGAAGAAAAGGTAGTATTGCCAGACCACACATGATCAAAACAGGGAGTGGAGGTGGTTCAGCTGCAAGGTGTGAATGTCTGACTAAAGTTTGTAAAAAGCTTGTAAGACAAGGTGCGAATGCCCGACAATGTATGATCAAAAGAGGGAGCGGAGGTTTTCGGCTGCAAGGTCTGAATGTCCAACCATAATTTGTAAAAACCGGGGAAGAAAAGGCTCGAAAGCCCGACTATACACCGTCAAAAGCGGGAGCGGAGGTGTTCAGGTGCAAGAAGGTCTGAATGTCCGACCAATAATTACTGAATAATGGGTAAGAAAAGGTGCGAAAGCCCAACCATACATCATCAAAAGCAGGAGTGGATGTGTTCGGCTACAAGAAGGTTTGAATGTCCGACCATAGTTTGTAAAAGGCGGGTAAGAAAAGGCTCGAATGCCCGACTATACACCATCAAAAGCGGAAGCGGAGGTGTTCGGTTGTAAGAAGGTGTGAACGTCCGACCAAAATTTGTAAAAAGCAGTTAAGAAAAGGTTCGAATATCCAACCAAACATAATCAAAAGCGGGAGCAGAGCTGTTCGACTGCAAGTAGGTGTGAATATCAGATCATAATTTGCAAAAAGCTGATGAGAAAGGGTGAGAATGCCCGACTATACACTATCAAATGTGGGAGCGGATGTGTTCGTCTGTGAGTAGGTGTAAATATCCGACCATAATTGCTGAAAAATGTGTTAGAAAAGGTAATAATGCCGGACCATATATCATCAAAAGCGGGAGAGGTTGTGTTCAGCTGCAAGTAGGTGTGAATGTCCGACTAAAGTTTGTAAAAAGCGGGTAAGACAAGGTGCGAATGCCCAACAATGTATGATCAAAAGAGGAGCGGAGGTTTTCGGCTGCAAGAAGGTCTGAATGTCCAACCATAATTTGTAAAAATCGGGGAAGAAAAGGCTCGAAAACCCGACTATACACCATCAAAAGCGGCAGCGCAGGTGTTCGGCTGTAAGAAGGTCTGAATGTCCACCCATAATTACTGAAAAATGGGTAAGAAAAGGTGCGAAAGCCCAACCGCACATGATCATAAGTGGATGAGAAGGTGTTCGACTGCAAGTAGGTGTGAATGTCAGATCATAATTTGTGAAAAGGTAAGAATGCCCAACCATAAATTATCAAAAGCGACAGCAGAGATGTTCGGCTGGTATTTATCAATGTCTAGATAGATTTAACAAAAAACAACGTTGTACTTTGCAGTAAAAGAAAGTGCAAATCAAAAGTTTTAGGAATCCGAGAATAAGCTTATTTTCATGAGTTCTGCACGATTTCGGATTTTATGTATAAAATTAATTCCTTCTCTCAAACTAAGTTAACACTGCTTTGTCCTTCATATGTACCCATTTCTACATATATTTCAAGCATAAACGTCCTCATACTACCCTGAATGAGAAAGAACCACACTCGTGATTAAGCCATACGCCCCTTTTGAGGAGTTCTGCATGATTTGGGATTTTATCTATAAAATTAATTCCTTCACTCAAAATATGTTAAAACGTCTTTTACCTTCATATTTATCAATGTCTCGATAGATTTAAACAAAAAAAACAACGTTGTACTTTGCAGTAAAAGAAAGAGCAAATCAAAAGTTTTAGGAATCCGAGAATAAGCTTATTTTCATGAGTTCTGCACGATTTCGGATTTTATGTATAAAATGAATTCATTCACTCAAACCAAGTTAAAACTGCTTTTTCCTTCATATTTATCAATGTCTAGATCGACTTCAACAAAAACAACATTGTATTTTGCAGTAGAAGAAAGAGCAACACTGAAGGATCAGAAATCCGAGAATAAGCTTCTTTTCATACGTTCTGCATGATTTGGGATTTTATATAAAAAATGACTTCCTTCACTCAAACTAAGTTAACACTGCTTTGTCCTTCATATGTACCCATTTCTACATATATTTCAAGCATAAACTTCCTCATACTACCCTGAATGAGAAAGAACCACACTTGTGATTAAGCCATACGCCCCTTTTGAGGAGTCCTGAATGATTTGGGATCTATAAAAGTAATTCCTTCACTCAAACTATGTTAAAACGGCTTTTATCTTCATATTTATCAATGTCTCGATAGATTTAAACAAAAAAAACAACGTTGTACTTTGCAGTAAAAGAAAGAGCAAATCAAAAGTTTTAGGAATCGGAGAATAAGCTTATTTTCATACGTTCTGCATAGTTTGGGGTTTTATGTATAAAATGAATTCCTTCACTCAAACCGAGTGAAAACTGCTTGTCCTTCCATATTTATCAATGTCGAGATAGATTTAAACAAAACAAAAAACCACATTGTACTTTGCAATATAAGAAAGAGCAACACTGATGGATCAGGAATCCGAGAATAAACTTATTTTCATACGTTCTGCATGATTTGGGGTTTAATGTATAAAATGAATTCCTTCACTCAAACCGAGTGAAAACTGCTTTGTCCTTCCATATTTATCAATGTCGAGATAGATTTAAACAAAACAAAAAACCACATTGTACTTTGCAATATAAGAAAGAGCAACACTGAAGGATCAGGAATCCGAGAATAAGCTTATTTTCCTATGGACAAGTGGGAACTGCTTTGTCCTTCATATTTATCAATGTGTAGATGGATTTCAACTTCTTCTACTGCAAAGTCCAATGTTTTTCTTTATTGAAGTCGATCTAGACATTGATAAATATGGAAGGACAAAGCAGTTTTAACTTGGTTTGAGCAAAGCAATATTCGATGATGATGTATGGTTGGGCATTCACACCTTTTTTTTTGCCCATTTTTCAGGAATTATGGGTGGACATTCACACCTTCTTCCAGCTGAACACCTCCGCTCCCGCTTTTGATGATGTATAGTCAGGCTTTCGAGCCTTTTCTTACCCGGTTTTTACAAATTTTGGTTGGATATTCACACCTTCTTGCAGCTGAAAAACCTCCGCTCCCGCTTTTGATGATGTATAGTCAGGCTTTCGAGCCTTTTCTTACCCGGTTTTTACAAATTATGGTTGGATATTCAGACCTTGCAGCCGAACACCTCCGCTCCCTCTTTTGATCATACATTGTCGGGCATTGGCACCTTGTCTTACCCGCTTTTTACAAACTATAGTCAGACATTCACAACTTGCAGCTGAACCACCTCCGCTCCCTGTTTTGATCATGTATGGTCTGGCAATACTACCTTTTCTTACCAGTTTGTGAGTAATTATGGCTGGATATTCACACCTACTTGCAGTCGAACAGCTCTGCTCCCGCTTTTGATTATGTTTGGTTGGATATTCGAACCTTTTCTTAACTGCTTTTTACAAACTTTGTCGGACGTTCACACCTTCTTGCAGACGAACACCTCCGCTTTCCGCTTTTTATGGTATATATTTGGGCATTCGAACCTTTTCTTACCCGCTTTTTACAAACCATGGTCGGACTTTCACACCTTCTTGTAGCCGAACAACTCCGCTCCCGCTATTGATTGTGTACAGTCGGGTATGTTAACCTTTTCTTACCCGCTTTTTACCAACTATGGTCGGACATTCACACCTTCTTGTCGCCGAACACATCCGCTCCCGCTATTGATTGTGTACAGTCGGATATTTTAACCTTTTCTTACCCGCTTTTTAACAACTATGGTCGGACATTCACACCTTCGTACAGCGGAACACCTCTGCTCCCGCTTTTGATGGTGTATGTTCGGGCATTCAAACCTTTTCTTACCCACTTTTTACAAACTATGCTCGGACATTCAAACCTTCTTGTAGCCGAACACATCCTCTCCTGCTTTTGATGATGTATGGTTGGGCATTCAAACCTACTTGTTGCCCACTTTTCATTAATCATGGGTGGACATTCACACCTTGTCGCAGCCAAACACCTCCGCTCCCTGTTTTGATCATGTATGATTGGACATTCGCACCTTTTCTCACCCGCTTTTTACTATGGTCGGCCATTCACTGCTTCCTCTCCACCATACTTGTATGGTGGGATATTCACACCCACTTGCATCCGAAGACCTCCGCCCCAAATTTTGTTGATATTTATTCGGTCATTCGCAGCTTACCCACTTTTGGCAAACTATGGCCTTCTTGCAGCCAAACACCTCTGATCTCGCTTTTGATGATGTAAGGTTGGGCATTCAGACCTTGCTTCACCTGCTTTTCACCAAATATAGTCGGATATTCACACCCTCTTTCAGCCGAACCCTTCCGCTCCACCTTTTAGTGTTCTATCACACCTTTTTTTTCAACGCATTTTATAGATTATGGTTTGAAATTTTCAACCACTCTCATCCAACGACCTCTCTTCCCGCTTTTGTTAATATATTTGAACTTTAGTCGGACATTCAAACCTTCTTGCAGCTGAACCACCTCCGCTCCCTGTTTTGATCATATATGGTCCGGCAATACTGCGTTTTCTTTTTGGCTGGACATTCACACCTACTTGCAGCCGAACACAACCTCTCTCGCTTTTGATGATGTATGGACCGGCATTCTTACTTTTTCTAACACATTTTTCAGCAATTATGGTCGGAGATTCACACCTACTCACAGCCGAACAACTCCGCTCCCGCATTTGATGGTGTATAGTCGGGCATTCTCACCCTTTCTCATCAGCTTTTTGCAAATTATGATCTGACATTCACACCTACTTGCAGTCGAACAGCTCTGCTCCCGCTTTTGATTATGTTTGGTTTGATATTCGAACCTATTCTTACCCGCTTTTTACATACTTTGGTCGGACGTTCACACCTTCTTGTAGCCGAACACATCCACTCCTGCTTTTGATTATGTATGGTTGGGCATTCACACTTTTCTTTTGCCCATTTTTCAGGAATTATGGGTGGACATTCACACCTTCTTGCAGCTGAACACCTCCTATCCCACTTATAATCATGTGCGGTTTGATTTTCGAAAATTTTCTTTCATATTTTCTAGCAATTATTGATGGACATTTAGACCTTCTTGCAGCTGAACACCTCCGCTCCTGCTTTTGATCATACATTGTCAGGCAATCGTACCTTGTCTTACCAGCTTTTTACAAACTTTAGTCGAACAGTCACACCTTTTTGCAGCCGAACACCACCTCTCCCGCTTTTGATGATGTATGGTCCGGCATTCTTACCTTTTCTAACACATTTTTCAGCAATTATGGTCGGACATTCACACCTACTCAGAGCCGAACACCTCCGCTCCCGCATTTGATGGTGTATAGTCGGGCATTCTCACCCTTTCTCATCAGCTTTCTGCAAATTATGATGTGACATTCACACCTGCTTTTGATAATGTATTGTTAGGCATTCACAGCTTTTTTTTACCCATTTTTCAGGAATTATGGGTGGACATTCACACCTTCTTGCAGCCGAACAATTCCTCTCCCGCTTATTATCATGTGCGGTTTGATATTCGAAAATTTTCTTTCATGTTTTAAAGCAATTATTGATGGACATTCAAACCTTCTTGCAGCTGAACCCCTCTGCTCCCGCTTTTGATGTTGTATAGTCGGGCTTTCAAGCCTTTTCTTCCCGGTTTTTACAAATTATGGTTGGACATTCACACCTTGTCGCAGCCAAACACCTCCGCTCCCTGTTTTGATCATGTATGATTGGACATTCGCACCTTTTCTCACCCGCTTTTTGCAAACTATGGTCGGCTATTCAAAGCTTCTTCTCCACCATACAATTATGGTGGGATATTCACACCCACTTGCATCCGAAGACCTCCGCCCCCACATTTGTTGATATTTAGTCGGTCATTCGCACCTTACCCGCTTTTGGCAAACTATTACCTTCTTGCAGCCAAACACCTCTGATCTCACTTTTGATGATGTAAGGTTGGGCATTCAGACCTTGCTTCACCTGCTTTTCACCAAATATAGTCGGACATTCACACCTTCTTGCAGCCGAACCCTTCTGCTCCACCTTTTAGTGTTCTATCACACCTTTTTTTTCACCGCAGTTTATAGATTATGGTTGGAAATTCTAAACCACTTTCATCCGAAGACCTCTCCTCCCGCTTTTGTTAATATATTTGAACTTTAGTCAGACATTCACACCTTCTTGCAGCTGAACCACCTCCGCTCCCTGTTTTGATCATGTATGGTCTGGCAATACTACCTTTTCTTACCCGTTTGTGAGTAATTATGGCTGGACATTCACACCTACTTGCAGCCGAACACCACCTCTCTCGCTTTTGATGATGTATGGACCGGCATTCTTACCTTTTCAAACACATTTTTCAGCAATTATGGTCGGAGATTCACACCTACTCACAGCCGAACAACTCCGCTCCAGCATTTGATGGTGTACAGTCGGGCATTCTCACCCTTTCTCATCAGCTTTTTGCAAATTATGATCTGACATTCACACCTACTTGCAGTCGAACAGCTCTGCTCCCACTTTTGATTATGTTTGGTTAGATATTCGAGCCTTTTCTTAACTGCTTTTTACACACTTTGGTCGGACGTTCACAATATTTTGCAGCCGAACACCTCCGCTTCCGCTTTTGATGGTGTATATTCGGGCATACGAACCTTTTCTTACCCGCTTTTTACAAACCATGGTCGGACTTTCACACCTTCTCTTAGCTGAACAACTCCGCTCCCTCTTTTGACTGTGTACAGTCGGGTATTTTAACCTTTTCTTACCCGCTTTTTACCAACTATGGTCGGACATTCACAACGTCTTACAGTGGAACACCTCCGCTCCCTCTTTTGATGATGTATGGTTAGGCATTTGCACCTTTTCATACCCATTTTTCAGTAATTATGGGTGGACATTCACACCTTCTTGCAGCTGAACACCTCTCCCGCTTATGATCATGTGCGGTTTGATATTCGAAAATTTTCTTTCATGTTTTCTAGCAATTAAAAATTTGGACCTCGTGATCCCTTGCTTGGATATGGGACACCGGGGCCTCCCCCCGGAGCCAGGCCCGAGGGTGGGGCCCGGCAGCGGGCGCCTGGTGGCCGGGCCTGTGCCCATGGGGCTCGGTTGGGCATAGCCCGAAATGATGATGTGGGTCCCCCTTCCGACGGGCTCACCACCCGTGGGAGGGGCCAAGGGGGTCGGGTGCGATGTGAGCTGGGTAGCAGCTGAAGGCAGAGGCCTTGGCGGTCTGATCCTCAGCTACTGAAGCTAGCTCTTGGGACGTGGAATGTCACCTCTCTGTTGGGGAAGGAGCCGGAGCTGGTGCGTGAGGCTGAGCGGTTCCGGCTAGATATAGTCGGACTCACCTCGACGCACGGCTTGGGCTCTGGAACCAGTCCTCTTGAGAGGGGTTGGACTCTCTTCCACTCTGGAGTTGCCCGTGGTGAGAGGCGCAGAGCAGGTGTGGGCATACTTATTGCCCCCCGGCTGTGTGCCAGTACATTGGGGTTTACCCCAGTGAACGAGAGGGTAGCCTCCCTCCGCCTTCGGGTGGGGGGACGAGTCCTGACTGTTGTTTGTGCCTATGCGTCAAACAGCAGTTCAGAGTACCCACCCTTTTTGGAGTCTCTGGGGGAGGCACTGGAGAATGCTCCTACCGGAGACTCCCTCGTTCTGCTGGGGGACTTCAATGCTCACGTGGGCAATGACAGTGAGACCTGGAGGGGTGTGATTGGGAGGAACGGCCCCCCCGATCTGAACCAGAGTGGTGTTATGTTGTTGGACTTCTGTGCTGGTCATGGACTGTCCATAACGAACACCATGTTCAGACATAAGGGTGTCCATATGTGCACTTGGCACCAGGACACCCTTGGCCACAGTTCGATGATCGACTTTGTGGTTGTATCATCGGACTTGCGGCCGTATGTCCTGGACACTCGGGTGAATAGAGGGGCGGAGCTGTCAACTGATCACCACCTGGTGGTGAGTTGGCTCCGCTGGTGGAGGAGGATGCCGATCAGACCTGGCAGGCCCAAACGTATTGTGAGGGTCTGCTGGGAGCGTTTGTCAGAATCCCCCGTCAGAAGAAGCTTTAACTCCCACCTCCGGCAGAGCTTCAACCATATCCCGGGGGAGGTGGGGGACATTGAGTCCGAATGGGCCATGTTCCGTGACTCCATTGCCGAGGCAGCTGATCGGAGTTGTGGCCGTAAGGTGGTCGGTGCCTGTCGTGGCGGCAACCCTCGAACCTGCTGGTGCACACCAGTGGTGAGGGAAGCCGTCAAGCTGAAGAAGGAGTCCTATCGGGCCTTTTTGGCCAGTGGGACCCCGGAAGCAGCTGATAGGTACCGACAGGCCAGACGGGCCGCGGCTTCGGCGGTTGCTGAGGCAAAAACTCGGGCCTGGGAGGAGTTCGGTGAGACCATGGAGAACGATTTCCGGACGGCCTCGAAGAGATTCTGGTCCACCATCCGGCGTCTCAGGGGGGCTCACAGTCAACACTGTTTACAGTGGGGACGGGGCTTTGCTGACCTCAACTAGGGATGTTGTGAGTCGGTGGGGGGAGTACTTCGAGGAACTCCTCAATCCTACCAACACGTGCTCGGAAGAGGCAGAGTCGGAGAGCTCGGAGACGGGGCCTCCCATTTCTGGGGCTGAGGTTGCCGAGGTGGTCAAAAAGCTCCTCGGTGGCAAGGCCCCGGGGGTGGATGAGGTCCGTCCAGAGTTTCTCAAGGCTCTGGATGTTGTAGGGCTGTCTTGGCTGACACGCCTCTGCAGCATCGCGTGGACATCGGGGACAGTGCCTCTGGACTGGCAGATTGGGGTGGTGGTCCCCCTCTTTAAAAAGGGGGACCGGAGGGTGTGTTCCAACTATAGGGGTATCACACTCCTCAGCCTCCCTGGTAAGGTCTATTCGGGGGTATTGGAGAGGAGGATCCGTCGGATAATCGAGCCTCGGATTCAGGAGATGCAGTGTGGCTTTCGTCCTGGCCGTGGAACAGTGGACCAGCTCTATACCCTCGGCAGGATCCTGGAGGGTGCATGGGAGTTCGCCCAACCAGTCTACATGTGTTTTGTGGACTTGGAGAAAGCGTTCGACTGTGTCCCTCGTGGAGTCCTGTGGGGGGTGCTCCGGGAATATTGAGTGCCGGACCCCTTGATAGGGGCCGTTCGGCCTCTGTATGACCGGTGCCAGAGTTTGGTCCGCATTGCCGGCAGTAAGTCGGATACGTTTCCGGTGAGAGTTGGACTCCGTCAGGGCTGCCCTTTGTCACCGATTCTGTTCCTAACTTTTATGGACAGAATTTCTAGGCGCAGCCAGGGCGTTGAGGGTGTCCGATTTGGCGACCTCAGAATCGGGTCTCTGCTTTTTGCAGATGATGTGGTTCTGTTAGCGTCGTCAGGCCGTGACCTTCAGCTCTCACTTGAGCGATTTGCAGCCGAGTGTGAAGCGGCTGGGATGAGAATCAGCACCTCCAAATCCGAGACTATGGTTCTCAGCCGGAAAAGGGTGGAATGCTCTCTCCGGGTCGGGAATGAGATCCTTCCCCAAGTGGAGGAGTTCAAGTATCTCGGGGTCTTGTTCACGAGTGAGGGACGAATGAAGCGGGAGATTGACGGGCGGATCGGTGCGGCGTCTGCAGTGTTGCGGGCTCTGCACCGACCCGTCGTTGTGAAGAGGGAGCTGAGCCAGAAGGCGAAGCTCTCTACTTACTGGTCAATCTACGTTCCCATCCTTGTTCTTTCGGTCACTACCCACAACTCGTGACCATAGGTGATATGGTCACGAGTTGTGGGTAGTGACCGAAAGAACAAGATTGCGAATACAAGCGGCCGAAATGGGTTTCCTCCGCAGGGTGTCTGGGCTCTCCCTTAGAGATAGGGTGAGAAGCTCAGTCATCCGGGAGGGGCTCGGAGTAGAACCGCTGCTCCTCCGCATTGAGAGGAGTCAGATGAGGTGGCTCGGGCATCTGGTTAGGATGCCCCCTGGGCGCCTCCCTGGGGAGGTGTTCCGGGCACGTCCCACTGGGAGGAGACCCCGGGGAAGACCCAGGACACGCTGGAGAGACTATGTCTCTCGGCTGGCCTGGGAACGCCTCGGGGTCCCCTCGGAAGAGCTGGAGGAAGTGGCCGGGGACAGAGACGTCTGGGTTTCTCTACTCAAGCTGTTGCCCCCGCGACCCGACCCCCGGATAAGCGGCAGATGATGGATGGATGGATGGATTTTCTAGCAATTATTGATGGACATTCAGACCTTCTTGCAGCTGAACACCTCCGCTCCCGCTTTTGATGGTGTATAGTCGGGCTTTCGAGCCTTTTCTTCCCCGGTTTTTACAAATTATGCGTGGACATTCACACCTTCATGCAGCTGAACACCTCCTCTCCCACTTATGAACATGTGTGGTTTGATATTCAAAAATTCTCTTTCATGTTTTCTAGCAATTATTGATGGACATTCAGACCTTCTTATAGCTGAACACCTCCGCTCCAGCTGTTGATGGTGTATAGTCGGGCTTTCGAGCCTTTTCTTCCCCGATTTTTACAAATTATGGATGGACATTCAGACCTTCTTTCAGCCGAAAACCTCCGCTCCCTCTTGTGATCATACATTGTCGGGCATTCGTACCTTTTCTTACCCGCTTTTTACAAACCATGGTCGGACTTTCACACCTTTTAGTAGCGGAACAACTCTGCTCCCGCTATTGATTGTGTACAGTCGGGTATTTTAACCTTTTCTTACCTGCTTTTTTACCAACTATGGTCGGACATTCACACCATCTTACAGCGGAACACCTCCGCTCCCTCCTTTGATGGTGTATGTTCGGGCAATCGAACCTTTTCTTACCCGCTTTTTACAAACTATGGTCAGACATTCAAACCTTCTTGTAGCCGAACACATCCGCTCCTGCTTTTGATGATGTATGGTTGGGCATTCAAACCTACTTGTTGCCCGCTTTTCATTAATTATGGGTGGACATACACACCTTGTCGCAGCAAAACACCTCCGCTCCCTGTTTTGATCATGTATGATTGGACATTCGCACCTTTTCTCACCCGCTTTTTACTATGGTTGGCCATTCACAGCTTCCTCTCAACCATACTTGTATGGTGGGATACTCACACCCACTTGCATCCGAAGACCTCCGCCCCCACTTTTGTTGATATTTAGTCGGGCATTCGAACCTTTTCTTACCCACTTTTTAGAAATTATGGTCGGACATTCACACCTACTTGCAGCCGAATACTTCCGCTCCACCTTTTAGGTATCTATGGTTGGCATTTGCACCTTTTTTTACCCTCTTTTTATACTGATTGCTGAAGATTAAGTTGTACTTTCTCAAACTACAACATTTTTTTAATTGTTGAAAATTGATTTGAAGTGGATAAATTACGAGGACAAACAGTTTTAAGTCAGGCTGATAGAAGGAATTAATTTTATAGAAAAATCTGTACTTCGTCATTTGTCGAGAGATGCTTATTGCTGAAGAAGTTCTTTCTCATTCTACAAAGTACAACGTTGTTTATCGTTGAAACTTGATTAGACATGAATAAATATGAAGGACAAAGCAGTCTTAACTTGGTTTGAGTTAAGGAATTCGTTTTATAGGAGAATCCGAATTCGTGCATAACTCGTAAAATAGAGCTTATTTTCGGATTCCTGAAGAATGAGTCTGGTTCTTTCTCATAATACAAAGTTTGTTGTTTATTGTTGAAACTTCATCAGAAGTGAAGAAATAAATGAATGCCTATCAACAAATGTGGGATACAAACTCTAGTGCTTCCTCTAAAATAATTTCCTTTCTCAATTTAGAAATGTTTGTTTGTAAGTCACAACACCCGTGACACCAAAACGGCTTTCTTTTCTCTACACTCTGCACTATGAGCACACACACCAAATCAGAAAGGCTTTTTTCTCTCTTTTCTACATTATTTACTGTGGGAACACAAAACCGCTCTCTCTTTTTTTTTTTTATCGTGTGCCAGGGCGTCGTCTCACGTATTAGATTATGCTTAAGATACGAATGGGTTTATCAGTCACATCAGAATCCATACATACTGATCCTCCCGTAATAAAATGGTCGGATCTTATCAAACACACTTTGTTTCTTGTGACAATCAAGTCAGCGAAACAGCGTATACACGTCAAGACACTGAATCAAGTTTGCCACAAGAACTCATAAGTTTGTCAGTATTGCTCTGCCGTCAGCAATCATACACCCATTTTATTTTCGTGAGACTTGCAGGCACCTGTTCATCTACTGTTCTATCACTATGAATTAGTTTATCTATTATCAATAAGGATACTTCTACAACTACTATCAAAGTATGTCCAGACTTCTTATGTTGTCAGTTGCTATATATGAATAAGTGGGTAGCTACTGACAAGAAGTTAGCATGTCACACAGCCCAAACATATAACATTTCAGGACACACCACACAGTTAACAACCACAGTGAAGCATGTCAAAGCCCAAACATGTAACATTCAACAGGACACTTACACAACACATTCAAATCAAACAGTCAGACAACATACAAGAACATATACCCCAGCCGGCATTGCTCCCTGCCTATTTTCCTACAGCTCACTATGTGTGCGCACACCTTTATTCACAAACTCTTCAACTTATACTCTTTTACCGAAGCTGCTACAGCTCGATTGGCCGAATACCGAATAATCCTATTTCGGTGAATTTGACATCTGCCTTACATGTAACAGATTAGCGGTTTAGCAGTTTTAATTTAGTTTGAGTGAAGGAATTCATTTTATAGCAAAATCCGAAATCGTGAAGAAGTAAGCTTATTCTCGGATACCTGAAACTTTAGATTTGCTCTTTCTTTTACTGCAAAGTACAACGTTGGTTTTTTTGTTTAAATCTTTCAAGACATGGTAAATATGAAGGACAAAGCCGTTTTAACATAGTTTGAGTGAAGGAATTCATTTTATAGATAAAATCCCAAGAGTCTGCTGAGAAAAGAGAGTGAATGCGAAGTAGACTTTAACACGGCTCTGGGAGCGAGCCGTGTGCGGGCTAACCGGGAGAATTGCTTGAAAGAAACGCGACACCGAATGAGTGGTCAGAACAAAGCCTCAATACGGTTTTCCCGTGGTGTTTTTGTTGCTGCCTTGTCTTTTGCACAGAGTAAAAGACAAGGCAGCCATCGAATAGGGCCTGATTGTTCCTACTTGGTCAGCCGAGGAGCAAGGAGGGGGGAGCAGGCGTCTCAACCAAGCAAAGCTCACCATGGGGAAGGTGGCTATGCCAACTAGCCTGATGCCCTGCTCCCGCAGTGACGGATAATCGTACTCTGGTTTCTCTTCATAACGTACAAGTCTTTCGCCTTTTACTAAAGACTTCTGTGGAGAGCAGCACTAATGAGTTGTTTCTATTTTTGGCAGGCTTTACCTTTGCGGGTGAAGCCCTTTCTGTCTGTGCAAAAGAAATCTTGTTACTTTGCAGAGTGACTTCTCTGAGTAGAGTCGCCTTACTTGTTGCGACTGTGCCGATGTTCGAAGCTGGAGTGCAAAGTTGTTGCTTGAATGGTGCTCGCTGGAGCGTGCGGGAGTGCAAAGTTATACAATTTAAAAGGGCTGAAGAGTGCTCAGTGCAGCGGGTGGGCGGAGGTTCATCGTGACACTCTGGCCACCTATGGTCATAAAAAGAACACCGCTACAAGTGCGCATTGTGCCAGGAAGGGCCCTCGGACGTGAAGCAGTGGACAGTTATCGCTTATCGGCCTTTTGGCTAAGATCAAGTGTAGTATCTGTTCTTATCAGTTTAATATCTGATATGTCCTCTATACGAGGACTACATATTAAATGGATTTTTAGCAATAGGAGTTGAAAAAGTAGCTTGCTCCGTTCACTCCAAGCATTGACCGGGTACTGCAGTGCCGCTGGGAACGGTGCGCTCTTCTCTGCTGTTGTGAAAAAGCAAACAGCGGTGCAGGATGCAAGTTTCCCCATACCCCTCTCCCTTCTGGCTCCTGTACACAGCACACACTCACACATGAAGGGTTTTGGGGGCGTGTGTGTTCGGTGGGGTGTAGTGGACTCTGCAGTAGTTGCACTCTGCAGTTCCCCGCCCCTGTTTTAATTACACCTTAGACATTACTACTTATCAAACACACTCACACACACACATTAGGTCTTGGGGGGTGGTTACACTGAGTGGCATCTGGTGGGCAGGGCTCTTTGGGTATGTAGGCTGCCCAGAGGGCCACGCTCCCAGTTCTACAAGTTTGGCTGCCCCTCAATTTTAATTGCTCACTATTAGAAAATATTGAAGAGCCAGAAGGGTGAGGGGAGGGGTCTTCTTCGCACACCCCTGCTTCCTGGTTGCTGCTCAGGGCGGGAGGGGCCAGGAGGATTAATTAATTGTTCTGCTGGTTTGGGGTCTGTGGTGGCTGGGGGGCTGCTGGCCCCCTGGTGTGCCCGCTGCACTACACCCCAGCGGAGTCGAGGGAGGGAGGACGTGTGGATGTATGGGACATGAAAGTGTGTGTGGTAATGATTGGGCCTGGATCTTGGACTTGCTGTCGCCTGGCCTGCCTGTGCTTCTCCCGATGGGGGGGGTGGCGTGGCCTCTCCCCGCTGCTCGCGACTTCACCCACCTGTGGGCACGTCTTGACTCCCAGGGCACTTGGCCAGGGGTGCTGGGGCAGGCGCTGATCCACTGTGTGGCTGCCTGGGGCGCTTGGCCCTCCTGGGTATTGGGTGGGGCCTCTGACGGGGGGTTTGGGGGCCCGGATCCAGTGCACGGCCCATGTCTGGGCGGCTGGGGCCTGGTGACGTCGGTGGGCTGTTGCCACTGGCTCCCGGAGGGCCTCTGCCCTATGCTTATGGGGGCTCTTTCCGGGGGCTTCCTCTGCAGTCTTCTGGGTTGATGCGTGGTTGCCCCTGCGGTGGGCTTCCTGGGTTCTGTGCTCTGTGGGGGCTGCTGGTGGCCTGGGTCTTGTGGCCCTCTCTGCCTGCTTCTGATTGCTTGGGGTGGCTGTGGATTGTGGCCCTGTACGCTTATACACTCATAACTAAGCACGGTTATCATGTAGGTCCTGTGCCATGGGTGTTGCATGTTCTCACACACACACAACCACATTCATTAGTCCAGTAGCATGGTCACTAAGCAGTTGATGTATTATCATGTCGTCTCAGGTCATCTATATCCACAGCTGTGTTGTATGCGATTGCCGCTTCTTGTGCTTATTTTTGTTTGTTTGTGTGTTTGTTTTTTCTCTGCTTGTCTGCTTTCAGGTGCTCCTGGCGCTAAGGCTGGATTCCCCTCAGAGGCCATGGATTGTTGTCTGTTTTGTTTTTTACAGGTGTAGCAGCTGGTTGTCTGGTTTTTGTTTCTATTTTTGTTCTGTTTCCTCTTCTTTCCTCTTCTTCTTTCCTTGTCCCCCGGTCCGGTTCAGTTCTATTACATGTCATATATTGTAAACAGAAATAAATAAATGGGCATCAAGGGGAGCTTTACATTTATAAAACTTCCCTTGGCAAAGCAAATCTGTTTGGCATCAAAGGTATTCAGACTACAATTCTGCTGCCATAATGCTGAACATGATAAGGGAAAAAAAAAAAAAGTAAAGAAGACAGTTCTGCCGAAAGCCAGGGACTAGACCTGTTCTAAGTTCTATACTTTTTAAAAGGGGCGTGTTTATCAACTATGGAATTAGAAGATTTACAAAAAGTATAACTATTCAACAGATCAGTTAAAAAAAAGCCTGCTCATGGAGATGTTTCAGGATCTGGATACCAAGCGTGGACCTAATGTTTTCATTTTTGCAATTCTGATACAGGCTATTGAGCAGTGATAACTAACACCAAGTTCAGATACTGCGGATTTTCTACCTTTGATTTGTTAAGATTGAGCCAATCAGGGACAACCTTGAAGGATCTCTTAAGTTTGGTTTTGTAGGATCAGTAATTACCTGAGAAAGGTTGATATTGGTACACACCTTTTTTAAAAGATCAGAGGCAGAGTTCAACTTGTTTAAATTAAAATTGCCACACAGAGATTGGGTTTAGGCCCCATGCACACAGAATGACATCAACAAATATAAGAAATATTAAACATTTACACATAGATTTTTGAATACATGTAGAGGAATGATACTTTGAAATGTGCTCATTGCGGAGTTATGATCAGTTGAGTAATGAAGGTTGAACTATTCTGGGAAAGAGGTTCTATTCCCAGCATCATGATGGACACTCCTGATATAGAAGGTTTCGCTAACGCATTGGAATTGTTTTACTATTTTCATATGGATGTGCAATGAAGAATTGCTTGCTGCTGATAAATGCAACGAAGAACAGCTTACACATAGATGCTCACATATAGGCTGCTGAATGCAATGAAGACCTGCTTATCCAGTAAAGTTCAATGTCAATGTGTAATATTCAATTAGGATTTGCAATACAGTGAAGTTAAACAATGAATGGGTCCATAGTCGGTATGAGAAGACTACAGGAATATTTACCTGGGTTTACGTTCCAACAGAGATAAGAAAATTGCGATAAATAATTGTTTGTTTGTTTGTTAGTATGTATATGAATGTTATGTGTATAAACGGTGTTGAGTTGTAGTTACTCAGTAGTGTCTCAGTGAAACAACCGACGGGGGAAGCCTTGCGGTGACAACAAAAGCAGTGTTTTACTGATCAGTCAAGTTGCTCCAGAGTACTCCATACAAACTGGTTGGCTACTGAAGGGATAGAAAATGGGGAATACTTGTTTTAAAGCAAACAAGGAATTAGATGGGAAAAATACATGTTTTAATGGGACCCAGACAATATTAAATACTCAGACAGATGGGAGAAGAAATATAGTTTTGTAGGAAATCACAAAATTATTACATAAAATTAGTGAAATCAATTGAAGAATGCCTTTCTGAAGAGCTGTTTACCACAGATGAGCAGCTTTGCGACCAAGCACATTGTAGATCGCTTTAGTGCCAAAATGATCTAATTTAATGGATTGGTTTTAGACATGCATAACAGCATTTTAAGAACAAAGAGAGAAACAAAAAGGGACAACGCTTCATGGTGGAAGGTGATGTATAAATAACTGTGTATATGATGAAGGAGAGACCATTTGAGCAGCACAGCCATTTCGCAGCACAGGGACAGCAGTCCAAGTTAAAGGATCTCCCACGTGGTATCACCTGTCACACTGTGTCAAGGCATCAAAAGAAGAAAAAATCACCAAACTCAAGGACAAAGAGACGAAGACTCCGGTGAACGAAGAGAGAGGACTGACAAACCAGAAATACAAAAGGATGCTCGATGTCAAGATCCAGAAGAAGAGGCTAACAATGCCACGAACACTTACGATGCTGGGAATGATGCCAGCAATGAACAGAGAAGAAGATTCAGTGTCATCAATCTGCAACACGTGCCTCTAATGAGGGGGTGAATATAGAATCCTCAACGATTACAACGTCTCTGGGAACTGTGACAACAACAAGGTTTAAACCATTTTGATATATATTGTAACCTATTGGCTAAGGAATAGTGCTGAAAATGAGGTATATCTAATCCACCACTGTCTGTAGGGTTTTTAAACTAATACGTGGTGGTTTGTTTTTCCACAGAAATTTGGAGATGCATGAATCTAGTGACTTAAACCAGGTAGCAGATGGTTTTATGGGGATCATTGAGAACATATAGTTAACTTTTGGTAGTATCATCATTTTAATGGTTGTAACTCTCCCCATAAGTGATATAGGTAAGGACTTCCAATGAGAGAGATCGTCCTCTACTCTCTTTAATAATTGCACTTAATTTAGCTTTGTTAGCTCTGAGAGCCTGGAGGAAATGTTTATGCCTAAATATCTAATATTTCCTGACTGTAAAGTGGTCGCAGGTATATTCTGGACCCTACAGTTAATTGGCAGAACTGTGGTCTTAGACCAGTTGATAGAGTAGTCAGAAAGTGCTGAGAATTTATTTATGAGTGTGATCGTGTGAGTGAGAGACGTCTGTGAGTTCTGAAGGAAAAGTAATACATCATCAGCATAAAGACTTATTTTATGCTCAATATTTTGGTATTGGATGCCTTTAATATTTCTATCTTGTCTGATAGAAGCTGCTAAAAGTTTGATGAAAATAGCAAAAAGTGAGGGAGAAAGTGGGCAACCCTATCGTGTACCTCTCTGCAGACGGAAGCTTGGAGAAGTTTGATCATTTGTCCTGACACATGTATTTGGGGAGCTATTTAATATCCTTATCCAGTTGATAAAGTGTGACCCAAACCCGAATTTGTTTAATGCTGCGAATAAAAATTTCCAGTTCACTCCATCAAATGCTTTTTCTGCATCTAGAGAGTCGATTGTGGTTTCCAAGTTGTTGATGGTAGAATAGTCTATGATATTAATGATCCGGTTTGTGAACGAACTGTTGTGCCTACTGCTCTTCAGCCTGTCAAATGAAACGTAGAATTTGAAAAGTGACAAATGAACGAAGACCCAAGGACTTGAGTCGTAAACGAATCAATACTGTTTCCTGTGCGAGGACCCGTCAGCCGAGGAGTTGAGTCATGAATGAATCAATACTGTTTCATGTGCGAGGACCCGTCACCCGAGGAGTTGAGTCATGAACGAATCAATACTGTTTCCTGTCCTGCTGACTGAGCTTATGAAGCTGCCGCCTGTCATGTGGTGAGGAAGGGTACTAAATGAAAATGAACGAATCACTCACTGAGACAACTCGTTACTCCCGAGTCATATAAAAAATTAGTTCATATCGAACGAATCGCTCACGAACGAAACATCACTATCTATTTGACGAGTTGTTCATGAATTCGGATTTTGCAATAAAATTAATTCCTTCTCTCAAACCAAGTTCAAACTGCTTTGTTCTTCATATTTATCTACTTCTAATCTAGTTTCAACAATAAACAACACTGTATTTTGTAGTATGAAAAAGAACAAGACCTAATTTTCAGCAATAAGCTTCTCTCGAGGAGATATGAAGGAATACAGATTTTGCTATAAAATTAAATCCTATCAAACTGACTTAAAATTTCTTCACTTCTGATGAAGTTTCAAAAATAAACAACAAACTTTGTATTATGAGAAAGAACCAGACTCATTCTTCAGGAATCCGAAAATAAGCTCTATTTTACGAGTTATGCACGAATTTGGATTCTCCTATAAAACGAATTCCTTAACTCAAACCAAGTTAAGACTGCTTTGTCCTTCATATTTATTCATGTCTAATCAAGTTTCAACGATAAACAACGTTGTACTTTGTAGAATGAGAAAGAACTTCTTCAGCAATAAGCATCTCTCGACATATGACGAAGTACAGATTTTTCTATAAAATTAATTCCTTCTATCAGCCTGACTTAAAACTGTTTGTCCTCGTAATTTATCCACTTCAAATCAATTTTCAACAATTAAATAAATGTTGTAGTTTGAGAAAGAACAACTTAATCTTCAGCAATCAGTATAAAAAGAGGGTAAGAAAAGGTGCAAATGCCAACCATACATCACTAAAAGGTGGAGCGGAAGTATTCGGCTGCAAGTAGGTGTGAATGTTCGACCATAATTTGTAAAAAGCGGGTAAGAAAAGGTTCAAATGCCCGACTATATATTAACAAAAGCGTTAGGAGAGGTCTTCGGATGAGAGTGGGTGAGAATTTCCAACAATAATCTATAAAATGCGGTGAAAAAAAAGGTGTGAATGCCCCATAGAACACTAAAAGGTGGAGCGGAAGTGTTCGGCTGCAAGAAGGTGTGAATGTCCGACTATATTTGGTGAAAAGCAGGTGAAGCAAGGTCTGAATGCCCAACCTTACATCATCAAAAGCGAGATCAGAGGTGTTTGGCTGCAAGAAGGCCATAGTTTGCCAAAAGCGGGTAAGGTGCGAATGACCGACTAAATATCAACAAAAGTGGGGGCGGAGGTCTTCGGATGCAAGTGGGTGTGAATATCCCACCATACAAGTATGGTGGAGAGGAAGCTGTGAATGGCCGACCATAGTAAAAGGCGGGTGAGAGAAGGTGCGAATGTCAAACCATACATAATCAAAACAGGGAGCGGAGGTGTTCCGCTGTAAGAAGGTGTGAATGTCCGACCATAGTTGGTAAAAAGCGGGTAAGAAAAGGTTAAAATACCCGACTGTACACAATTAATAGCGGGAGCGGAGTTGTTCGGCTAGTAAAAGGTGTGAAAGTCCAACAATGGTTTGTAAAAAGCGGGTAAGAAAAGGTGCGAATGCCCGACAATGTATGATCAAAAGAGGGAGTGGAGGTTTTCGGCTGCAAGAAGGTCTGAATGTCCAACCATAATTTGTAAAAACCGGGGAAGAAAAGGCTCGAAAGCCCGACTATACACCATCAAAAGCGGGAGCGTAGGTGTTCAGCTGCAAGAAGGTCTGAATGTCCATCAATAATTGCTAGAAAATCCATCCATCCATCCATCAACTGCCGCTTATCCGGGGGTCGGGTCGCGGGGGCAGAAGCTTGAGTAGAGAAACCCAGACGTCTCTGTCCCCGGCCACTTCCTCCAGCTCTTCCGAGGGGACCCAGAGGCGTTCCCAGGCCAGCCGAGAGACATAGTCTCTCCAGTGTGTCCTGGGTCTTCCCCGGGGTCTCCTCCCAGTGGGACGTGCCCGGAACACCTCCCCAGGGAGGCGCCCAGGGGGCATCCTAACCAGATGCCCGAGCCACCTCATCTGACTCCTCTAAATGCGGAGGAGCAGCGGTTCTACTCCGAGCCCCTCCCGGATGACTGAGCTTCTCACCCTATCTCTAAGGGAGAGCCCAGACACCCTGCGGAGGAAACCCATTTCGGCCGCTTGTATTCGCAATCTTGTTCTTTCGGTCACTACCCACAACTCGTGACAATAGCTGAGGATGGGAACGTAGATTGACCAGTAAGTAGAGAGCTTCGCCTTCTGGCTCAGCTCCCTCTTCACAACGACGGGTCGGTGCAGAGCCCGCAACACTGCAGACGCCGCACCGATCCGCCCGTCAATCTCCCGCTCCATTCGTCCCTCACTCGTGAACAAGACCCCGAGATACTTGAACTCCTCCACTTGGGGAAGGATCTCATTCCCGACCCGGAGAGAGCATTCCACCCTTTTCCGGCTGAGAACCATAGTCTCGGATTTGGAGGTGCTGATTCTCATCCCAGCCGCTTCACACTCGGCTGCAAATCGCTCCAGTGAGAGCTGAAGGTCACGGCCTGACGACGCTAACAGAACCACATCATCTGCAAAAAGCAGAGACCCGATTCTGAGGTCACCAAATCGGACACCCTCAACGCCCTGGCTGCGCCTAGAAATTCTGTCCATAAAAGTTAGGAACAGAATCGGTGACAAAGGGCAGCCCTGACGGAGTCCAACTCTCACCGGAAACGTATCCGACTTACTGCCGGCAATGCGGACCAAACTCTGGCACCGGTCATACAGAGACCGAACGGCCCCTATCAAGGGGTCCGGCACTCCATATTCCCGGAGCACCCCCCACAGGACTCCACGAGGGACACGGTCGAACGCTTTCTCCAAGTCCACAAAACACATGTAGACTGGTTGGGCGAACTCCCATGCACCCTCCAGGATCCTGCCGAGGGTATAGAGCTGGTCCACTGTTCCACGGCCAGGACGAAAGCCACACTGCATCTCCTGAATCCGAGGCTCGATTATCCGACGGATCCTCCTCTCCAATACCCCCGAATAGACCTTACCAGGGAGGCTGAGGAGTGTGATACCCCTATAGTTGGAACACACCCTCCGGTCCCCCTTTTTAAAGAGGGGGACCACCACCCCAATCTGCCAGTCCAGAGGCACTGTCCCCGATGTCCACGCGATGCTGCAGAGGCGTGTCAGCCAAGACAGCCCTACAACATCCAGAGCCTTGAGAAACTCTGGACGGACCTCATCCACCCCCGGGGCCTTGCCACCGAGGAGCTTTTTGACCACCTCGGCAACCTCAGCCCCAGAAATGGGAGGCCCCGTCTCCGAGCTCTCCGACTCTGCCTCTTCCGAGCACGTGTTGGTAGGATTGAGGAGTTCCTCGAAGTACTCCACCCACCGACTCACAACATCCCTAGTTGAGGTCAGCAAAGCCCCGTCCCCACTGTAAACAGTGTTGACTGTGAGCCGCTTCCCCCCCCTGAGACGCCGGATGGTGGACCAGAATCTCTTCGAGGCCATCCGGAAATCGTTCTCCATGGTCTCACCGAACTCCTCCCAGGCCAGAGTTTTTGCCTCAGCAACCGCCGAAGCCGCGGCCCGTCTGGCCTGTCGGTACCTATCAGCTGCTTCCAGGGTCCCACTGGCCAAAAAGGCCCGATAGGACTCCTTCTTCAGCTTGACGGCTTCCCTCACCACTGGTGTCCACCAGCAGGTTCGAGGGTTGCCGCCACGACAGGCACCGACCACCTTACGGCCACAACTCCGATCAGCTGCCTCGGCAATGGAGTCACGGAACATGGCCCATTCGGACTCAATGTCCCCCACCTCCCCCGGGATATGGTTGAAGCTCTGCCGGAGGTGGGAGTTAAACCTCCTTCTGACGGGGGATTCTGACAAACGCTCCCAGCAGACCCTCACAATACGTTTGGGCCTGCCAGGTCTGATCGGCATCCTCCCCCACCAGCGGAGCCAACTCACCACCAGGTGGTGATCAGTTGACAGCTCCGCCCCTCTCTTCACCCGAGTGTCCAGGACATACGGCCGCAAGTCCGATGATACAACCACAAAGTCGATCATCGAACTGCGGCCAAGGGTGTCCTGGTGCCAAGTGCACATATGGACACCCTTATGTCTGAACATGGTGTTCGTTATGGACAGTCCATGACCAGCACAGAAGTCCAACAACATAACACCACTCTGGTTCAGATCGGGGGGGCCGTTCCTCCCAATCACACCCCTCCAGGTCTCACTGTCATTGCCCACGTGAGCATTGAAGTCCCCCAGCAGAACGAGGGAGTCTCCGGTAGGAGCATTCTCCAGTGCCTCCCCCAGAGACTCCAAAAAGGGTGGGTACTCTGAACTGCTGTTTGGCGCATAGGCACAAACAACAGTCAGGACTCGTCCCCCCACCCGAAGGCGGAGGGAGGCTACCCTCTCGTTCACTGGGGTAAACCCCAATGTACTGGCACACAGCCGGGGGGCAATAAGTATGCCCACACCTTCTCTGCGCCTCTCACCACGGGCAACTCCAGAGTGGAAGAGAGTCCAACCCCTCTCAAGAGGACTGGTTCCAGAGCCCAAGCCGTGCGTCGAGGTGAGTCCGACTATATCCAGCCGGAACCGCTCAGCCTCACGCACCAGCTCCGGCTCCTTCCCCAACAGAGAGGTGACATTCCACGTCCCAAGAGCTAGCTTCAGTAGCCGAGGATCAGACCGCCAAGGCCTCTGCCTTCGGCTGCTACCCAGCTCACATCGCACCCGACCCCCTTGGCCCCTCCCACGGGTGGTGAGCCCGTCGGAAGGGGGACCCACGTCATCATTTCGGGCTATGCCCGACCGAGCCCCATGGGCACAGGCCCGGCCACCAGGCGCCCGCTGCCGGGCCCCAACCCCGGGCCTGGCTCCGGGGGGAGGCCCCGGTGTCCCATATCCGGGCAAGGGATCACGAAGTCCAAATTTTTAATTGCTAGAAAACATGAAAGAAAATTTTCGAATATCAAACCGCACATGATTATAAGCTGGAGAGGTGTTCAGCTGCAAGAAGGTGTGAATGTCCACCCATAATTACTGAAAAATGGGTATGAAAAGGTGCAAATGCCTAACCATACATCATCAAAAGAGCGAGCGGACGTGTTCCGCTGTAAGACATTGTGAATGTCCGACCATAGTTGGTAAAAAGCGGGTAAGAAAAGGTTAAAATACCCGACTGTACACAATCAATAGCGGGAGTGGAGTTGTTCGGCTACTAAAAGGTGTGAAAGTCCGACCATGGTTTGTAAAAAGCGGGTGAGAAAAGGTGCGAATGCCCGACAATGTATGATCAAAAGAGGGAGTGGAGGTGTTCCGCTGTAAGACGGTGTGAATGTCCGACCATGGATGGTAAAAAGCGGGTAAGAAAAGGTTAAATTACCAGACTGTACACAATCAAAAGAGGGAGCGGAGTTGTTCAGCTAAGAGAAGGTGTGAAAGTCCGACCTTGATTTGTAAAAAGCGGGTAAGAAAAGGTTCGTATGCCCGAATATACACCATCAAAAGCGGAAGCGGAGGTGTTCGGCTGCAAGATATTGTGAACGTCCGACCAAAGTTTGTAAAAAGCAGTTAAAAAAAGGTTTGAATATCTAACCATACATCATCAAAAGCAGGAGTGGATGTGTTCGGCTACAAGAAGGTGTGAACGTCCAACCAAAATATGTAAAAAGCAGTTAAGAAAAGGTTCGAATATCCAACCAAACATAATCAAAAGCGGGAGCAGAGCTGTTCGACTGCAAGTAGGTGTGAATGTCAGATCATAATTTGCAAAAAGCTGATGAGAAAGGGTGAGAATGCCCGACTATACATTATCAAATGCGGGAGCGGAGTTGTTCGGCTGTGAGTAGATGTGAATCTCCGACCATAATTGCTGAAAAATGTGTTGGAAAAGGTAGGAATGCCGGTCCATACATCATCAAAAGCGAGAGAGGTGGTGTTCGGCTGCAAGTAGGTGTGAATGTCCAGCCATAATTACTCACAAACGGGTAAGAAAAGGTAGTATTGCCAAACCATACATGATCAAAACAGGGAGCGGAGGTGGTTCAGCTGCAAGAAGGTGTGAATGTCCGACTAAAGTTAAAATATATTAACAAAAGCGGGAGGAGAGGTCTTCGGATGAGAGTGGTTGAGAATTTCCAACCATAATCTATAAAATGCGGTGAAAAAAAAGGTATGAATAGAACACTAAAAGGTCGAGCAGAAGTGTTCGGCTGCAAGTAGGTGTGAATGTCCGACTATATTTGGTGAAAAGCATGTGAAGCAAGGTCTGAATGCCCAAACTTACATCATCAAAAGTGAGATCAGAGGTGTTTGGCTGCAAGAAGGTCATAGTTTGCCAAAAGCAGGTAAGGTGCGAATGACCGACTAAATATCAACAAAAGTGGGGGCGGAGGTCTTCGGATGCAAGTGGGTGTGAATATCCTACCATAAAAGTATGGTGGAGAGGAAGCTGTGAATAGCCGACCATAGTTTCGAAAAAGCGGGTAAGAAAAGGTTTGAATGCTCGAACATACACCATCACAAGAGGGAGCGGAGATGTTCCGCTGTACGAAGGTGTGAATGTCCGACCATAGTTGGTAAAAAGCGGGTAAGAAAAGGTTAAAATACCCGACTGTACACAATCAATAGCGGGAGCGGAGTTGTTCGGCTACAAGAAGGTGTGAAAGTCCGACCATGGTTTGTAAAAAGCGGGTAAGAAAAGGTTCGAATGCCCGAATATATACCATAAAAAGCGGAAGCGGAGGTGTTCGACTGCATAAAGTTGTGAACGTCCGACCAAAGTTTGTAAAAAGCAGTTAAGAAAAGGTTCGAATATCCAACCAAACATAATCAAAAGCGGGAGCAGAGCTGTTCGACTGCAAGTAGGTGTGAATGTCCAGCCATAATTACTCACAAACGGTAATAAAAGGTAGTATTGCCAGACCATACATGATCAAAACAGGGAGCGGAGTTGTTCGGCTGCAAGGTGTGAATGTCCAACCATAATTTGTAAAAACCGGGTAAGAAAAGGCTCAAAAGCCCGACTATACATCATCAAAAGTGGGAGCGGAGGTGTTCAGCTGCAAGAAGGTGTGAATGTTCGACTATAGTTTGTAAAAAGCGGGTAAGACAAGGTGCGAATGCCCGACAATGTATGATCAAAAGAGGGAGCGGAGGTGTTCGGCTGCAAGGTCTGAATGTCCAACCATAATTTGTAAAAACCGGGTAAGAAAAGGCTCGAAAGCCCGACTATACATCATCAAAAGTGGGAGCGGAGGTGTTCAGCTGCAAGAAGGTGTGAATGTTCGACTAAAGTTTGTAAAAAGCTGGTAAGACAAGGAGCGATGGCCCGACAATGTATGATCAAAATCGGGAGCGGAGGTGTTCAGCTGTGAGTAGGTGTGAATGTCCGACCATAATTGCTGAAAAATGTGTTAGAAAAGGTAAGAATACTGGAGCATACATCATCAAAAGCGGGAGAGGTGGTGTTCGGCTGCAAGAAGGTGTGAAAGTCCGACAATGGTTTGTAAAAAGCGGGTAAGAAAAGGTTCGAATAACCGAATATACATCATCAAAAGCGGAAGCGGAGGTGTTCGGATGCAAGAAGGTGTGAACGTCCGACCAAAGTTTGTAAAAAGCAGTGTAAAGCAAGAAAAAGCTTTTCATGAGTTCTGCATGACTTGGGATTTTGCTTATAAAATGCATTCCTTCACTCAAACTATGTTAAAACTGATTTGTCCTTCATATTTACCATGTCTAGAAAGATTTAAACAAAAAAAACAACGTTGTACTTTGCAGTAAAAGAAAGAGCAAATCTAAAGTTTCAGGAATCCGAGTATAGGCCTGCTTTCATGAGTTCTTCACGATTTCGGATTTTGCTATAAAATGAATTGCTTTGCTCAAACCAAGTTAAAACTGCTTTGTCCTTCCATATTTATCAATGTCTAGATCGACTTCAACAAAGAAAAACATTGGACTTTGCAGTAGAAGAAGTTGAAATCCATCTACACATTGATAAATATGAAGGACAAAGCAGTTCCCACTTGCCCATAAGAAAATAAGCTTATTCTCGGATTCCTGATCCTTCAGTGTTGCTCTTTCTTCTACTGCAAAATACAATGTTGTTCTTTGTGGACGTCGATCTAGACATTGATAAATATGAAGGACAAAGCAGTTTTCACTTGGTTTGAGTTAAGGAATTCATTTTATACATAAAATCCCAAATCATGCAGAACGTATGAAAAGAAGCTTATTCTCGGATTCCTGATCCTTCAGTGTTGCTCTTTCTTCTACTGAAAATTCAATGTTGTTCTTTGTGGACGTCGATCTAGACATTGATAAATATGAAGGACAAAGCAGTTTTCACTTGGTTTGAGTTAGGGAATTCATTTTATACATAAAATCCCAAATCATGCAGAACGTATGAAAAGAAGCTTATTCTCGGATTCCTGATCCTTCAGTGTTGTTCTTTCTTCTACTGCAAAATACAATGTTGTTCTTTGTTGAAGTCGATCTAGACATTGATAAATATGAAGGAAAAGGCAGTTTTAACTTGGTTTGAGTGAAGGAATTCATTTTATACATAAAATCCCAAATCATGCAGAACGTATGAAAAGAAGCTTATTCTCGGATTCCTGATCCTTCAGTGTTGCTCTTTCTTCTACTGCAAAATACAATGTTGTTCCTTGTTGAAATCTATTTAGACATTGATAAATACCAGCCGAACATCTCTGCTGCCGCTTTTGATAATTTATGGTTGGGCATTCTTACCTTTTCTTACCCGCTTTTTACAAATTATGATCTGACTCCTTGCAGTTGAACACCTTCTCATCCACTTATGATCATGTGCGGTTGGGCAATTATGGGTAGGTGTGAATGTTCGACCATAATTTATAAAAAGCAGGTAAGAAAAGGTTCGAATGCCTGACTATATATTAACCAAAGCAGGAGGAGAGTTCTTCGGATAAGAGTGGGTGAGAATTTCCAACCATAATCTATAAAATGCGGTGGAAAAAAAAGGTGTGAAAACCCCATAGAACACTAAAAGGTGGAGCGGAAGGGTTCGGCTGCAAGAAGGTGTGAATGTCCGACTATATTTGGTGAAAAGCAGGTGAAGCAAGGTCTGAATGCCCAACCTACATCATCAAAAGCGAGATCAAAGGGGTTTGGCTGCAAGAAGGCCATAGTTTGCCAAAAGCGGGTAAGCTGCGAATGATCGACTAAATATGCCCAACGTCCGACAAAGTTTGTAAAAAGTAGTTAAGAAAAGGTTCGAATATCCAACCAAACATAATCAAAAGCGGGAGCAGAGTTGTTCGACTGCAAGTAGGTGTGAATGTCCAGCCATAATTACTCACAAACGGGTAAGAAAAGGTAGTATTGCCAGACCATACATGATCAAAACAGGGAGCGGAGGTGGTTCAGCTGCAAGTTGTGAATGTCTGACTATAGTTTGTAAAAAGCGGGTAGGACAAGGTGCCAATGCCCGACAATGTATGATCAAAAGAGGGAGCGGAGGTGTTCGGCTGCAAGGTCTGAATGTGCAACCATAATTTGTAAAGTCCGGGTAAGAAAAGGCTCGAAAGCCTGACTATACATCATCAAAAGTGGGAGCGGAGGTGTTCAGCTGCAAGAAGGTGTGAATATCCAACCATAATTTGTAAAAACCGGGTAAGAAAAGGCTCGAAAGCCTGACTATACATCATCAAAAGCGGGAGCGGAGGTGTTCAGATGGAAGAAGGTGTGAATGTCCACCCATAATTCCTGAAAAATGGGCAAAAAAAAAGGTGTGAATGCCCAACCATACATCATCATCGAATATGGCTTTGCTCAAACCAAGTTAAAACTGCTTTGTCCTTCCATATTTATCAATGTCTAGATCGACTTCAACAAAGAAAAACATTGGACTTTGCAGTAGAAGAAGTTGAAATCCATCTACACATTGATAAATATGAAGGACAAAGCAGTTCCCACTTGCCCATAAGAAAATAAGCTTATTCTCGGATTCCTGATTCTTCAGTGTTGCTCTTTCTTATATTGCAAAGTACAATGTGGTTTTTTGTTGTGTTTAAATCTATCTCGACATTAATAAATATGGAAGGACAAAGCAGTTTTCACTCGGTTTGAGTGAAGGAATTCATTTTATACATGAAACCCCAAATCATGCAGAACGTATGAAAATAAGTTTATTCTCGGATTCCTGATCCATCAGTGTTGCTCTTTCTTATATTGCAAAGTACAATGTTGCTCTTTGTTGAAGTCAATCTAGACATTGATAAATATGAATGAAAAAGCAGTTTTAACTTGGTTTGAGTGAATGAATTCATTTTATACATAAAATCCGAAATCGTGCAGAACTCTTGAAAATAAGCTTATTCTCGGATTCCTAAAACTTTTGATTTGCTCTTCCTTTTACTGCAAAGTACAACGTTGTTTTTTTTGTTTAAATCTATTGAGACATTGATAAATATGAAGGTAAAAGCCGTTTTAACATAGTTTGAGTGAAGGAATTACTTTTATAGATCCCAAATAATGCAGAACTCCTCAAAAGGGGCGTATGGCTTAATCACAAGTGTGGTTCTTTCTCATTAAGGGTAATATGAGGATGTTTATGCTTGAAATATATGTAGAAATGGGTACATATGAAGGACAAAGCAGTTTTAACTTGGTTTAAGTGAAGGAATCCATTTTATACATAAAATGCCAAATCATGCAGAACGTATGAAAATAAGCTTATTCTTGGATTCCTGATCCTTCAGTGTTGCTCTTTCTTCTACTGCAAAATACAATGTTGTTCTTTGTTGAAGTCGATCTAGACATTGATAAATATGAAGGAAAAAGCAGTTTTAACTTGGTTTGAGTGAATTAATTAATTTTATACATAAAATCCGAAATCGTGCAGAACTCATGAAAATAAGCTTATTCTCGGATTCCTAAAACTTTTGATTTGCTCTTTCTTTTACTGCAAAGTACAACGTTGTTTTTTTGTTTAAATCTATCGAGACATTGATAAATATGAAGGTAAAAGCCGTTTTAACATAGTTTGAGTGAAGGAATTAATTTTATAGATAAAATCCCAAATCATGCAGAACTCCTCAAAAAGGAAGTATGTTTTAATCACAAGTGTGGTTCTTTGTCATTCAGGGTAATATGAGGAAGTTTATGCTTGAAATATATGTAGAAATGGGTACATATGAAGGACAAAGCAGTTTTAACTTAGTTTGAGTGAAGCAATTAATTTTATAGCAAAATCCGAAATCGTGCAGAACTCATGAAAGCAAGCTTATACTCGCATTCCTGAAACTTTAGATTTGCTCTTTCTTTTACTGCAAAGTACAACGTTGTTTTTTGTTGAAATCTATCTAGACATTGATAAATACCATCCGAACATCTGTGCCGCCGCTTTTGATAATTTATGGTTGGGCATTATTACCTTTTCTTACCCGCTTTTTAAAAATTATGATCTGACATTCACACCTTCTTGCAGCCGAACACCGCTCCCAGTTTTGATGATGTATGATTGGGCATTCATACCCTTTTTTTACCCATTTTTCAGGAATTATGGGTGGATATTCAGACCTTGCAGCCGAAAACAACCGCTCCCTCTTTTGATCACACATTGTCGAGCATTCGCACCTTGTCTTACCCGCTTTTTATAAACTTTAGTCGGACATTCACACCTTCTTGCAGCTGAACCACCTCCGCTCCCTGTTTTGATCATGTATGGTCTGGCAATACTACCTTTTCTTACCCGTTTGTGAGTAATTATGGCTGGACATTCACACCTACTTGCAGCCGAACACCACTTCTCCCGCTTTTGATGATGTATGGACCAGCATTCTTACCTTTTCTTACACATTTTTCAGCAATTATGGCTGGAGATTCACACCTACTCACAGCCGAACAGCTCCGCTCCCGTATTTGATGGTGTATAGTCGGGCATTCTGACCCTTTCTCATCAGCTTTTTGCAAATTATGATCTGACATTCACACATACTTGCAGTCGAACAGCTCTGCTCCCGCTTTTGATTATGTTTGGTTGGATATTCGAACCTTTTCTTACCTGCTTTTTCAAAACTTTTGTCGGACATTCACACCTTCTTGCAGCTGAACCACCTCCGCTCCCTGTTTTGATCATGTATGGTCTGGCAATACTACCTTTTCTTACCCGTTTTTGAGTAATTATGGCTGGACATTCACACCTACTTGCAGTCGAACAGCTCTGCTCCTGCTTTTGATTATGTTTGGTTGGATATTCGAACCTCTTCTTTAACTGCTTTTTCAAATCTTTTGTCGGACATTCACACCTTCTTACAGCTGAACCACCTCCGCTCCCTGTTTTGATCATGTATGGTCTGGCAATACTACCTTTTCTTACCCGTTTTTGAGTAATTATGGCTGGACATTCACACCTACTTGCAGTCGAACAGCTCTGCTCCCGCTTTTGATTATGTTTGCTTGGATATTCGAACCTTTTCTCAACTGCTTTTTCAAACCTTTTGTCGGACATTCACGTCTTCTTGAAGCCGAACACCTCCGCTTCCGCTTTTGATGGTGGATATTCGATCATACGAGCCTTTTCTTACCCGCTTTTTACAAACCATGGTCGGACTTTCACACCTTCTTGTAGCTGAACAACTCCGCTCCCTCTTTTTATTGTGTACAGTTGGGAATTTTAACCTTTTCTTACCCGCTTTTTACCAACTATGGTCGGACATTCACACCTTCTTACAGCGGAGCACCTCCGCTCCCTCTTTTGATGGTGTATGTTCGAGCATTGGAACCTTTTCTTACTCGCCTTTTACAAACTATGGTCAGACATTCAAACCTTCTTGTAGCCGAACACATCCACTCCTGCTTTTGATGATGTGTGGTTGGGCATTCGTACCTTTTCTTAACCATTTTTCAGTAATTATTGGTGGACATTCACACCTTCATGCAGCTGAACACCTCCGCTCCCGCTTTTGATGGTGTATAGTCGGGCTTTCGAGCCTTTTCTTACCCGATTTTTACAAACTTTAGTCAGACATTCACACCTTGCAGCTAAACCACCTCCGCTCCCTGTTTTGATCATGTGTGGTCTGGCAATACTACTTTTCTTACCTGTTTGTGAGCAATTATGGCTGGACATTCACACCTACTTGCAGCTGAACACCACCTCTCCCGCTTTTGATGATGTATTGTCCGGCATTCTTACCTTTTCTAACACATTTTTGAACAATTATGGTCGGACATTCACACCTACTCACAGCCGAACACTTCCACTCCCGCATTTGATGGTGTATAGTCGGGCATTCTCACCCTTTCTCTTCAGCTTTTTGCAAATTATGATCTGACATTCACACCTATTTGCAGTTGAACAGCTCTGCTCCCGCTTTTGATTATGTTTGGTTGGATATTCGAACCTTTTCTTAACTGCTTTTTCAAAACTTTTGTCGGACATTCTGTTAGAAAAATTAACTAACAGACAACGGTATGAAACCAAGAAATCCCTCAGAGGCCTCAGAATTTTACTTGCAAGGGGAGAACAACACACGAACCTTCTCTCTGCAGATTCACAAGAGTTCTCCAACGAGTGGTTGCCTCCCTTGCTCTTTTATTAGGTGACACACACACACATACATACAATCCCCTATGTGCCCAGGTCTGGCTTATCTCTTTAGTTTTGAGGCATCTCCTTATTTGGGGAGCTATAAAGATAACAATCAGTGGAGAGACAACATTCCTTCTTCGAACACAGTTCTCTTTGTCTCCCAACTTCTCCTTGTGAAGTTTTGATATGAAATGGCCTCTTTGGCTGTGACTTTTATTTAATGATAATAAGCAAACTTTTCTGACATTTCCCTCCTGTTTATCATTAATAAATGTCACCCTTCACATCAGTATCTTACAAGTCCTTTTAGCTTTCTGTAAGAACTTCATTTGTATTACAACCTTATCAATTTACACTCAAAAGGTTCTTCACTTTATTTCGTCTAAACACAATTATTGTCAGCTTCTTGGACAATGTGCGACATTGGATATAGGTCCGCATGATATTCTTCATCTTCTTCGTCCTCCTGGAGAAGCAACGTTCTGAACTCAGAAGGGTGTCCCTCTATGGTCTGGACCACCAACCTGGTGCATAGAGAACGGAGACAAGGCACACAAAAATACCCGCACACTACCAATATTGCAGTAAATACTGCTGCAGTCATCATAAGTGATAGAATCATGGCTCTATATCTCCCAAACATAGTCATCAAGTTAGACCATATAGAAGTATCAACTCCTGAATGCTCCTTCAATTCTTCAGATAGGACACTTTCGTTAAAGATCCGTCTGGTACTGTGTTCTTAGGTATCAGACGTTAGAACACGCTCCTCCTTTTTCAGCCAGGAAAGAAGGACACAGACAGTTGAAAAGTTATAGATTCTCCTGATGATTCTCCTGGTGACACACATTCCATTTAGTTCCGAAGGTATGCACCTTCCCTGCTTCAGCAATATCCTTTGCTGCTTAACAGTGCCCTGATGGACCTGTTTTGTTTTCCCATTTCCCATAAGTCTCCCAACCTAAAATAGGTAGAACCACAAAGAGACTTATGACCAGTCCTGTTACCAACAACCACTTTGAACCTTTCTTTTTTTCTTCTTTTCCTCTCTTCTCTTGTGCTCTCTGCCTCTTGCCCTGCTAAGTGCTAGAGAGATGTCCCTGCTTCACCAGCGTTGAGTTTACCAGGATCTATACACCTGGTCCACTTTGTAGCTGGACTTCCCTCTCTAGCAGTCAGGGGAAGGCAAAGAGTACCTCTTGTGTATCCAAGTATCACGTCTCTCGACCTTGACAGCGGTTGAGGTGTTTGGATCTGGAATGGACCTTCCCAGCTCGGTTTGTTCCACACCTTCCTCTTTATCACCTTCGTGAAGACCCAGTCTCCGATATTAAGTTCTGTTCCAACCTGTAATGGCAAAGTCTCATTCGGAACATTATTATATTGACTTATATCTTCCATTTCGAACATCCTTTTCAGATAACTTGCTAGAGTGTTGTTGGGGAAATTTAGTAATGCACAGAGTCAGTTATTCTCTTCTGAGGAGATAAGAGGCTTTTATAATAATATCTTGCAAAATAGAACAACACAGTACAAAATACAGAGTTGCTCTGATTACTGAGGCAAAAACACAGTTATATTGCCCTTTTATCACGTCATCTCTCTTTGGGTATAGTTGATTGTTCTTCTATCTTCCCTCCCCAACCATCAGTTGAGGTTACCCAGACCCAGTCATAAATACCAGCCTAACCCTGTCCCCCCTAAAGTGCAGCTATGTCATTATAACCAGCCCACCATTGTAAAGAGGACTTTAAGAAAAACAGGGCAGGGTGGTCCCTTGCAACTCGGTCATTTGCAGTTCATGCACAGTAACACTCAATACAATGCATATAAGAATTCATTTTCCATTACAGTGTCGTCATCCTCCTACTGGTGGCATGCAATTTAGCTAGGTCTGGGATAGAATATGGTCTTCCATACATTATTTCAAGTTAAATATTGACCTTGTGTGGGAGTTATCCTCATGCTTAGCTGAACTAAGTCAGGACATTTCTCCCTGTTTCTTCCATTGCTTTCCTCAGTTTCAGCTTAATTGTTCCATTAGTTCTTTCCACTAGCCCTGCACTCTGGGAATGCTAACCACAATGTTTTTTCAAGTTTATGCAGAAGTGGTCTCCTATCTTTTGGATCACTTCATTCACAAAATGACTTCCATTATCACTCCTGATAATCTGTGGAATCCCAAAAGTAGATATTATTATTTTGCATAAAGCTGTTGCTACTCTCAGGGCATCTGCTGAATGACATGGAAATATTTCTACCCATTTAGAAAATGCATCAATTATTACCAAACAGTACTTCTGGCTGTTACATTTGTTTAGTTCCATAAAATCCATGTGTATTTCTTGGAAAGGATACTCTGGTTTAGGAAACTGACCTCTTCGTGGTCTCATGTTTCCCTGTGGATTGTCTTTCATGCAAATCTGACATTGTGCACAAAAGTTTTTTGAATAAGTAGTAAAACCATTATGAGTATAATATTGTTCTATTATACTGTTCATCCCTCCTGTTGACACATGGCAAGGCCCATGTGCCACAAATGCTGCCCATTTATAGATGGATTTTAGCAAGATTGGTTTTCCATCAACGGTCAGGTGTAGATGTCATCTTTCAAAATTGCTCCTTTATTGCACCACAGAGTTCTTTTGCTGTTTGGTGCTTGTTGTTGCATGTATTTTAAAACATTATTTTCCATAGTCATAGTTAAAACGTGTGACTTTGCAGCTTTATCTAAAAAATCATTTCCTTTGCTTACAAAGTCTGTTCCTTTTATGTGTGCATTGCACATATGCAGACCGCAATAGCTTTTGGTACCAATATTGCGTCCAGCAAATCTCGCAGCAGTTCTTTATGAGTTACTGGCTTTCCAGTGGAGCTTTGGTAGCCTCTGCTTCTGCTTGTACGCAGTGGGGTGTGGCCACCGGATCCAGTCTTTTAGAGAAATAAGCTATCGGCTTACTTTTGCTCACTTTATTTCCTGTGTCTGCTACATAATGTAGCAGCACTATGGTGTCTTGTTTGCATTTCTGTTGTGACTTTCCTGCCACTAGGTTGTCATCCACATACGCCAGTATCTAGCTACCTTGGAGAGGAACAAATTCGGCTTGACAATTTGCTATATCCTCTGCAAAGATAGTTGGACTTTCTGCATACCCCTGGGGCAGCCTCGTAAAAGCGTATCTTTTTCCTTCAAAAGTGAATGCAAACCAATACTGAGAGTCTGGATGAATTGGGATAGAAAAGAAAGCATTTCTCAACTCTATCACAGAGAAATGAGTTGACTCTGGTCACAACTGGTTTAACAGTGTGTTGAAGGGCTGAACTGCCTTTCTGCTCATCAGATCTCCAGTCAGTGACGTCTTTGACATATAATGCTGATTGGTTCAATTGTTTCCAGTCTGTCCAGCCATTTATGGCCATGGACACATGTGGTGTTTTCCCATATTGCACCAATCTATTAATTTCCGGGGTAAGAGTACATAAACAAAAACAGTTGTCCTCTCTCCAATAACATGCAGTAAGAACAACTCTTTGTGGGCCTAATCGACAAAAAGCCTTGTCAAATGCATAGTCTGGACCAGTGGTTTCTTAAACCTCACTGTGACATGATAACCCCCTGGGGGAGAGGTGCTCTTTGGGTGACGAGTGACTTCAGCTGTCAGATCAGCCAGCTGATTTGCAGTGCCTGCTATATCGACAGTTGGTAAGTCCAAGGACCAGTGATAGTGCCTTGTATAACAAGGGTCCCTGCATATTGACGTGCCAACATGGCCCCATTCTCTGTTGGGTATATGACAATTTTCATTTTTTTCCATAAAGTTTCGTCCTAGTAGATTAAAGGGGCAGGCTGGGGAAAGCACCACTTGTCCCCAGGAACTTCCACCTTTTTCTGGGAATTCTAACTTTATTTTGGTGGACATAGGTTTCTTTTGCACCTCTCCACCTGCTGATCTTACTAAAATGCTAACTTTAGATGTGGGGAACTTGTGGCAATCATCTCTCATCACAGTGCGGCATGCTCCTGAATTACATAAAAACACATATGATTTCCCTTGTACAAGTAAAGTCATTTGAGGCATGCTATCAGCCATTGTGCAGATATCCACTAAATCCAACATCTCATCCACCACTAGTGGTTCTTCCTTTCCATTTTCTGCACTCGGCTGCCCTCTGTCTAGTCATTGTTGTTTCTTTTTTTTCTTTTTTTTATTAGGACAATCTCTGCTAAGATGTCCTAGCTTGCCACACAACCAACACTCTATATCTGAAAACCTTCCTCTTCCCCTTCCTCTGGTGAAACCTCGACCTCTTCCTCTTTCTCTGTCGTCCCAGCTTGGACTTTCCATATAAATCACATCTGCATCTCCTCCCAAATAATTATCACAGCTGTCTGCCACAAACACATCAGCTTTCTTTTCTCTATTCTTTTTTTTCTGTGTCACTTTCTCTGCATGCATGACCTGGTCCATAAATTGAGGAAGAGTGGATCTGTGGAGGTGTCACAGGAGTCAGTGACTCCCCTCCCCCTGCTCCCTCCACAGAGAGTATGGCAGGGCAAAAGCACCAGAGATGGAGGGGGGTTGTTTTATTATCTTCAGGATGGACAACAGCACATATTGTGCCTTTTTCCTTTCTCCCTTTCTCTTCCCCTAATTTCCTCTTATGAGCTTCAGCCAACCACACTTTTGCAGTAGTGGTTTTGGGTCCGTCCTGTTTTCGACCTTTATTTTTATCTTTATCTTTTAATTTGTTCACCAGCATTTGGCACTGAGGGACAGACAATTTTCTCAAAAAACCATATTTTCTTTTCCAGTGATTTAGGTATTGCTGTTCCATAAATTTACGATCCCCCTCCCTGTCCATTGTACCATTCACATTCCCCATTTTATTAATATCTTTGTCCTTAATAAACGTCCAGGTTTGTCTACTTCAACAGTCAGTAACCTTTGTTGACACCGTTAGGTTCCCAGTTACTCTGCTGCTTCAACAAAACTCCGTTCCAATCACTCGTTCCTTTCTCTCATACACACGCTCCAAAAGGCTCCTCCACTCACACACTCAAACCAGCGCCTCTCACCCTTTCACGTGCACACTCAAAACAGCGCAATTGCACAATACAAATACTAACACACTTAAACACACAAAACACATTCAAAAACAAATACTATAGACTTACAAACACCGGGTACCCATTTGGTAGGGACTTTAACCCTCCTTTTCCTTAGGTAGGGACTTTAACCCTCCTTTTCCCATAAGATAGGGACTCGAACCCCCCCCCTTTTTTTTTTTTTTCTCTCTAAAAAAAAATAGGAAAAAAAACACAAAATACAATAGACATACAGACAATATGTACCCTTAGGCAGGGACTCTATCCCCCCTTACTTTTTCTAAGGTTGGGACTTAAACCCACCGTACTTTGGCAGGGACTTTCAACCCTCCTTCCTCTTTCTAACTTTACTTTTGGCAGGGACTTTCAACCCTCCTTCCTTTTTGTAACTTTACTTTTGGCAGGGACTTTCAACCCTCCTTCCTTTTTCTAAGGTTGGGACTTAAACCCACCTTACTTTTTCTAACTCAGTTGCAACATTCAATATCAAAATATATTACTTACAATTCGGCTGTTCCTTTTTTTTCTTGGTCTCATCCACTGTCCGTTGTAAAACTGCGCTTGGATGCCGTCATTTGTGAGGAGTTCTCCCGGAAAGGGCCTTCTCTGGCGAACGGAGAATTTTAGCCCCGTGCGTCTTTCCTCCGACCTAGTCGGGCTGTGCACAGTCTACAGAGTTTCGGCCCTCCCGGTAGAAACCCTCGTACAAAATGTTGGATCCGGCTCGAAGGACCAAAATGTTAGAAAAATTAACTAACAGACAACGGTATGAAACCAAGAAATCCCTCAGAGGCCTCAGAATTTTACTTGCAAGGGGAGAACAACAAACAAACCTTCTCTCTGCAGATTCACAAGAGTTCTCCAACGAGTGGTTGCCTCCCTTGCTCTTTTATTAGGTGACACACACACACATACATACAATCCCCTATGTGCCCAGGTCTGGCTTATCTCCTTAGTTTGGAGGCATCTCCTTATTTGGGGAGCTATAAAGATAACAATCAGTGGGGAGACAACATTCCTTCTTCGAACACAGTTCTCTTTGTCTCCCAACTTCTCCTTGTGAAGTTTTGATATGAAATGGCCTCTTTGGCTGTGACTTTTATTTAATGATAATAAGCAAACTTTTCTGACACATTCACACCTTCTTGCAGCCGAACCACCTCCGCTCCCTGTTTTGATCATGTATGGTCTGGCAATACTACCTTTTCTTACCCGTTTTTTAGTAATTATGGCTGGACATTCACACCTACTTGCAGTCGAACAGCTCTGCTCCCGCTTTTGATTATGTTTGGTTGGATATTCGAACCTTTTCTTAACTGCTTTTTCAAAACTTTTGTCGGACATTCACACCTTCTTACAGCTGAACCACCTCCGCTCCCTGTTTTGATCATGTATGGTCTGGCAATACTACCTTTTCTTACCCGTTTTTCAGTAATTATGGCTGGACATTCACACCTACTTGCAGTCGAACAGCTCTGCTCCTGTATTTGATTATGTTTTTTTGGATATTCGAACCTTTTCTTAACTGCTTTTTACAAACTTTGGTCGGACGTTCACACCTTCTTGCAGCCGAACACCTCCGCTTCCACTTTTGATGGTATATATTCGGGCATTCAAACTTTTTCTTACCCGCTTTTTACAAACCATGGTCGGACTTTCACACCTTCTTGTAGCCGAACAACTCCGCTCCCGCTATTGATTGTGTACAGTTGGGTATTTTAACCTTTTCTTACCCGCTTTTTACCAACTATGGTCGGACATTCACACCTTCTTACAGCGGAACACCTCCGCTCCCTCTTTTGATGGTGTATGTTCGGGCATTCAAACTTTTTTTTCTTACCCGCTTTTTATAAACTATGGTTGGACATAAAACCTTCTTGTAGCCGAACACATCCACTCCTGCTTTTGATGATGTATGGTTGGGCATTCGTACCTTTTCTTACCCATTTTGCAGTAATTATGGGTGGACATTCACACCTTCTTGCATTTGAACACCTCCTCTCCCGCTTATGATCATGAGCGGTTTGATATTCGAAAATTCTCTTCCATGTTTTCTAGCAATTTTTGATGGACATTCAGACCTTCTTGCAGCTGATCACCTCCGCTCCAGCTGTTGATGGTGTATAGTTGGGCTTTCGAGCCTTTTCTTCCCCGATTATTACAAATTATGAATGGACATTCAGACCTTCTTTCAGCCGAAAACCTCTCCTCCCTCTTTTGATCATACATTGTCGGGCATTCGCACCTTTTCTTACCCGCTTTTTACAAACCATGGTCGGACTTTCACACCTTTTAGTAGCGGAACAACTCTGCTCCCGCTACTGATTGTGTACAGTCGGGTATTTTCACCTTTTCTTACCTGCTTTTTACAAACTATGGTCAGACATTCAAACCTTCTTGTAGCCGAACACATCCACTCCTGCTTTTGATGATGTATGGTTGAGCATTCAAACCTACTTGTTGCCCGCTTTTCATTAATTATGGGTGGACATACACACCTTGTCGCAGCCAAACACCTCCGCTCCCTGTTTTGATCATGTATGGTTGGACATTCGCACCTTTTCTCACCCGCTTTTTACTATGGTCGGCCATTCACAGCTTCCTCTCAAGCATACTTGTATGGTGGGATATTCACACCCACTTGCTTCCGAAGACCTCCGCCCCCACTTTTGTTGATATTTAGTCGGTCATTCGCAGCTTACCCGCTTTTGGCAAACTATGGCCTTCTTGCAGCCAAACACCTCTGATCTCGCTTTTGATTATGTAAGTTTGGGCATTCAGACCTTGCTTCACCTGCTTTTCACCAAATATAGTCGGACATTCACACCTTCTTGCAGCCGAACACTTCCGCTCCACCTTTTAGTGTTCTATGGGGTATTCACACCTTTTTTTTCACCGCATTTTATAGATTATGGTTGGAAATTCTCACCCACTCTTATCCGAAGACCTCTCCTGCTTTGGTTGATATATAGTCGGGCATTCGAACATTTTCTTACCCGCTTTTTACAAATTATGGTCGAACATTCACACCTACTTGCAGCCGAATACTTCCGCTCCACCTTTTAGTGATGTATGGTTGGCATTTGCACCTTTTCTTACCCTCTTTTTATACTGATTGCTGAAGATTAAGTTGTTCTTTCTCAAACTAGAATTTTTTTTTAATTGTTGAAACTTGATTTGAAGTGGATAAATAAGGAGGACAAACAGTTTTAAGTCAGGCTGATAGAAGGAATTAATTTTATAGGAAAATCTGTATTTCGTCATATGTCGAGAGATGCTTATTGCTGAAGAAGTTCTTTCTCATTCTCACTCATAGCATTGACCCGGTACTGCAGTGCCGCTGAGAATGGTGCGCTCTTCTCTACTCTTGTGAAAAAGCAAACAGCGGTGCAGGATGCAAGTTTCAGGGAGCCCAAGATGAAACTTTCTTTTAGTCTGCTGAGAAAAGAGAGTGAATGCGAAGTAGACTTTAACACGGCTCTGGGAGCGAGCCGAGTGTGGGCTAACCGGGAGAAATGCTTGAAAGAAACGCCATACCAAATGAGCGGTCAGACCAAAGCCTCAATACGGTGTTCCCGTGGTGTTTTTGTTGCTGCCGCTGTTTGCTTTTTCACAAGAGCGCACCTGTTGAGGGGGGGACTGGGGGGGCCTGGATGATGGTGGGTCTCAGGCCCGGGCTGCTGCGACTGGTGTGACCGGGTGGTTTGTTTGTTTGTTTTTTGTTGTTGTTTGTTTGTTCTTTGTAGAGGTCCTCCGGAGTGGGGTTGGGTTGAGTGGGGTGGGGCGGGATGGGTACCTTCTGGGGGTACAGTAGCTCCCGGAATATGGTCGCTGCAGGCCCCAAGCCTGGTGGACATCAGGCCCTCCTGTCCTGTGTTGGCTCCCTGGTAGTCCCTGGCTGCCCTCTCTGGGGGAGAGTAGCTTCCCCAGTGTATATCCCTATACCCCTCTCCCTTCTGGCTCCTGTACACAGCACACACTCACACATGAAGGGTTTTGGGGGCGTGTGTGTTCGGTGGGGTGTAGTGGACTCTGCAGTAGTTGCACTCTGCAGTTCCCCTGTTTTAATTACACCTTAGACATTACTACTTATCAAACACACTCACACACACACATTAGGTCTTGGGGGGTGGTTACACTGAGTGGCATCTGGTGGGCGGGGCTCTTTGGGTATGTAGGCTGCCCAGAGGCTCACGCTCCCAGTTCTACAAGTTTGGCTGCCCCTCAATTTTAATTGCTCACTATTAGAAAATATTGAAGAGCCAGAAGGGTGAGGGGAGGGGTCTTCTTCCCACACCCCTGCTTCCTGGTTGCTGCTCGGGGCCAGGAGGATTAATTAATTGTTCTGCTGGTTTGGGGTCTGTGGTGGCTGGGGGGCTGCTGGCCCCCTGGTGTGCCCGCTGCACTACACCCCAGCGGAGTCGAGGGAGGGAGGACGTGTGGATGTATGGGACATGAAAGTGTGTGTGGTAATGATTGGGCCTGGATCTTGGACTTGCTGTCGCCTGGCCTGCCTGTGCTTCTTCCGATGGGGGGGGCGGCGTGGCCTCTCCCCGCTGCTCGCGATTTCACCCACCTGTGGGCACGTCTTGACTCCCAGGGCACTTGGCCAGGGGTGCTGGGGCAGGCGCTGATCCACTGTGTGGCTGTCTGGGGCTCTGCCGGGGGGTTTGGGGGCGCTCGGGCTCCTGGTGCCCGGATCCAGTGCACGGCCCATGTCTGGGCGGCTGGGGCCTGGCGACGTCGGTGGGCTGTTGCCCCTGGCTCCCGGAGGGCCTCTGCCCTATGCTTATGGGGGCTCTTTCCAGGAGGCTTCCTCTGCAGTCTTCTGGGTAGATGCGTGGTTGCCCCTGCGGTGGGCTTCCTGGGTTCTGTGCTCTGTGGGGGCTGCTGGTGGCCTGGGTCTTGTGGCCCTCTCTGCCTGCTTCTGATTGCTTGGGGGGGCTGTGGATTGTGGCCCTGTACGCTTATACACTCATAACTAAGCACGGTTATCATGTAGGTCCTGTGCCATGGGTGTTGCATGTTCTCACACACACACAACCACATTCATTAGTCCAGTAGCATGGTCGCTAAGCAGTTGATGTATTATCATGTCGTCTCAGGTCATCTATATCCACAGCTGTGTTGTATGCGATTGCCGCTTCTTGTGCTTATTTTTGTTTGTTTGTGTGTTTTTTTTTTCTCTGCTTGTCTGCTTTCAGGTGCTCCTGGCGCTAAGGCTGGATTCCCCTCAGAGGCCATGGATTGTTGTCTGTTTTGTTTTTTTACAGGTGTAGCAGCTGGTTGTCTGGTTTTTGTTTCTATTTTTGTTCTGTTTCCTCTTCTTTCCTCTTCTTCTTTCCTTGTACCCCGGTCCGGTTCAGTTCTATTACATGTCATATATTGTAAACAGAAATAAATAAATGGGCATCAAGGGGAGCTTTACATTTATAAAACTTCCCTTGGCAAAGCAAATCTGTTTGGCATCAAAGGTATTCAGACTACAATTCTGCTGCCATAATGCTGAACATGATAAGGGGAAAAAAATAAAGAAGCCAGTTCTGCCGAAAGCCAGGGACTAGACCTGTTCTAAGTTCTATACTTTTTAAAAGGGGCGTGTTTATCAACTATGGAATTAGAAGATTTACAAAAAGTATAACTATTCAACAGATCAGTTAAAAAAAAAAGCCTGCTCATGGAGATGTTTCAGGATCTGGATACCAAGCGTGGACCTAATGTTTTCATTTTTGCAATGCTGATACAGGCTATTGAGCAGTGATAACTAACACCAAGTTCAGATACTGCGGATTTTCTACCTTTGATTTGTTAAGATTGAGACAATCAGGGACAACCTTGAAGGATCTCTTAAGTTTGGTTTTGTAGGATCAGTAATTACCTGAGAAAGGTTGATATTGGTACACACCTTTTTTAAATGATCAGAGGCAGAGTTCAACTTGTTTAAATTAAAATTGCCACAGAGATTGGGTTTAGGCCCCATGCACACAGAATGACATCAACAAATATAAGAAATATTAAACATTTACACATAGATTTTTGAATACATGTAGAGGAATGATACTTTGAAATGTGCTCATTGCGGAGTTATGATCAATTGAGTAATGAAGGTTGAACTATTCTGGGAAAGAGGTTCTATTCCCAGCATCATGATGGACACTCCTGATATAGAAGGTTTCGCTAACGCATTGAAATTGTTTTACTATTTTCATATGGATGTGCAATGAAGAATTGCTTGTTGCTGATAAATGCAAAGAAGAACAGCTTACACATAGATGCTCACATATAGGCTGCTGAATGCAATGAATACCTGCTTATCCAGTAAAGTTAAATGTCAATGTGTAATATTCAATTAGGATTTGCAAAACAGTGAAGTTAAACAATGAATGGGTCCATAGTCGGTATGAGAAGACTACAGGAATATTTACCTGGGTGTACGTTCAAACAGAGATAAGAAAGTTGCGATAAATAATTGTTTGTTTGTTTGTTAGTATGTATATGAATGTTATGTGTATAAACTGTGTTGAGTTGTAGTTACTCAGTAGTGTCTCAGTGAAACAACCGACGGGGGAAGCCTTGCGGTGACAACAAAAGCAGTGTTTTACTGATCAGTCAAGTTGCTCCAGAGTACTCCATACAAACTGGTTGGCTACTGAAGGGATAGAAAATGGGGAATACTTGTTTTAAAGCAAACAAGGAATTAGATGGGAAAAATACATGTTTTAACGGGACCCAGACAATATTAAATACTCAGACAGATGGGAGAAGAAATGTAGTTCTGTAGGAAATCACAAAATTATTACAAAAAAATGAGTGAAATCAATTGAAGAATGCCTTTCTGAAGAGCTGTTTACCACAGATGAGCAGCTTTGCGACCAAGCACATTGTAGATCGCTTTAGTGCCAAAATGATCTAATTTAATGGATTGGTTTTAGACATGCATAACAGCATTTTAAGAACAAAGAGAGAAACAAAAAGGGACAACGTTTCATGGTGGAAAGTGATGTATAAATAACTGTGTATATAATGAAGGAGAGACCATTTGAGCAGCACAGCCATTTCGCAGCACAGGGACAGCAGTCCAAGTTAAAGGATCTCCCACGTGGTATCACCTGTCACACTGTGTCAAGGCATCAAAAGAAGAAAAAATCACCAAACTCAAGGACAAAGAGATGAAGACTCTGGTGAACGAAGAGAGAGGACTCACAAACCAGAAATACAAAAGGATGCTCGATGTCAAGATCCAGAAGAAGAGGCTAACAATGCCACGAACACTTACGATGCTGGGAATGATGCCAGCAATGAACAGAGAAGAAGATTCAGTGTCATCAATCTGCAACACGTGCCTCTAATGAGGGGGTGAATATAGAATCCTCAACGATTACAACGTCTCTGGGAACTGTGACAACAACAAGGTTTAAACCATTTTGATATATATTGTAACCTATTGGCTAAGGAATAGTGCTGAAAATGAGGTAAATCTAATCCACCACTGTCTGTAGGGTTTTTAAACTAATACGTGGTGGTTTGTTTTTCCACAGAAATTTGGAGATGCATGAATCTAGTGACTTAAACCAAGTAGCAGATGGTTTTATGGGGATCATTGAGAACATATAGTTAACTTTTGGTAGTATCATCATTTTAATGGTTGTAACTCTCCCCATAAGTGATATAGGTAAGGACTTCCAATGAGAGAGATCATCCTCTACTCTCTTTAATAATTGCACTTAATTTAGCTTTGTTAGCTCTGAGAGCCTGGAGGAAATGTTTATGCCTAAATATCTAATATTTCCTGACTGTAAAGTGTAAAGTGATCGACCAATTAGACCAGTTGATAGAGTAGTCAGAAAGTGCTGAGAATTTATTTATGAGTGTGATCGCGTGAGTGAGAGACGTCTGTGAGTTCTGAAGGAAAAGTAATACATCATCAGCATAAAGACTTATTTTATGCTCAATATTTTGGGATTGGATGCCTTTAATATTTCTATCTTGTCTGATAGAAGCTGCTAAAGGTTTGATGAAAATAGCAAAAAGTGAGGGAGAAAGTGGGCAACCCTATCGTGTACCTCTCTGCAGACTGAAGCTTGGAGAAGTTTGATCATTTGTCCTGACACATGTATTTGGGGAGCTATTTAATATCCTTATCCAGTTGATAAAGTGTGACCCAAACCCGAATTTGTTTAATGCTGCGAATAAAAATTTCCAGTTCACTCCATCAAATGCTTTTTCTGCATCTGGAGAGTCGATTGTGGTTTCCAAGTTGTTGATGGTAGAATAGTCTATGAGATTAATGATCCGGTTTGTGAACGAACTGTTGTGCCTACTGCTCTTCAGCCTGTCAAATGAAACATAGAATTTGAAAAGTGACAAATGAACGAAGACCCAAGGAGTTGAGTCGTAAACGAATCAATACTGTTTCCTGTGCGAGGACCCGTCAGCCGAGGAGTTGAGTCATGAACGAATCAATACTGTTTCCTGTGCGAGGACCCGTCACCCGAGGAGTTGAGTCGTAAGCTAATCAATACTGTTTCCTGTCCTGCTGACTGAGGTTATGAAGCTGCCGCCTGCCATGTGGTGAGGAAGGGTACTAAATGAAAATGAACGAATCACTCACTGAGACAACTCGTTACTCCCGAGTCATATAAAAAATTAGTTCATATCGAACGAATCGCTCACGAACGACACATCACTATCTATTTGACGAGTTATGCATGAATTCGGATTTTGCAATAAATTTAATTCCTTCTCTCAAACCAAGTTCAAACTGCTTTGTTCTTCATATTTATCTACTTCTAATCTAGTTTCAACAATAAACAACACTGTATTTTGTAGTATGAAAAAGAACAAGACCTAATTTTCAGCAATAAGCTTCTCTCGAGGAGATAAGAAGGAATACAGATTTTGCTATAAAATTAAATCCTTCTATCAAACTCACTTAAAATTTCTTCACTTCTGATGAAATTTCAACAATAAACAACAAACTTTGTATTATGAGAAAGAACCAGACTCATTCTTCAGGAATCCGAAAATAAGCTCTATTTTACGAGTTATGCACAAATTCGGATTCTCCTATAAAACGAATTCCTTAACTCAAACCAAGTTAAGACTGCTTTGTCCTTCATATTTATTCATGTCTAATCAAGTTTCAACGATAAACAACGTTGTACTTTGTAGAATGAGAAAGAACTTCTTCAGCAATAAGCATCTCTCGACATATGACGAAATACAGATTTTGCTATAAAATTAATTCCTTCTATCAGCCTGACTTAAAACTGTTTGTCCTCCTTATTTATCCACTTCAAATCAAGTTTCAACAATTAAAAAAATTTAGTAGTTTGAGAAAAAACAACTTAATCTTAAGCAATCTATACTGATTGAAAGAGGGTAAGAAAAGGTGCAAATGCCAACCATACATCACTATAAGGTGGAGCGGAAGTATTCGGCTGCAAGTAGGTGCGAATGCCTGACAATGTATGATCAAAAGAGGGAGCGGAGGTTTTCGGCTGCTAGGTCTGAATGTCCAACCATAATTTGTTAAAACCGGGGAAGAAAAGGCTCGAAAGCCCGACTATACACCATCAAAAGCGGGAGCGGAGGTGTTCGGCTGCAAGTAGGTGTGAATGTTCGACCACAATTTGTAAAAAGCGGGTAAGAAAAGGTTCGAATGCCCGACTATATATTAACCAAAGCAGGAGGAGAGGTCTTTGGATAAGAGTGGGTGAGAATTTCCAACCATAATCTATAAAATGCGGTGAAAAAAAAGGTGTGAATACCCCATAGAGCACTAAAAGGTGGAGCGGAAGTGTTCGGCTGCAAGAAGGTGTGAATATCTGGCCATAGTTTGTAAAGAGCAGGTAAGAAAAGGTTTGAATGCCCGAACATACACCATCAAAGGAGGGAGCGGAGGTGTTCCGCTGTAAGAAGGTGTGAATGTCCGACCATAGTTGGCAAAAAGCAGGTAAGAAAAGGTTAAAATACCCGATTGTACACAATCAATAGCGGGAGCAGAGTTGTTCCGCTACTAAAAGGTGTGAAAGTCCGACCATGGTTTGTAAAAAGCGGGTAAGAAAAGGTGCGAATGCCCGACAATGTATGATCAAAAGAGGGAGCGGAGGTTTTCGGCTGAAAGAAGGTCTGAATGTCCATCCATAATTTGTAAAAACCGGGGAAGAAAAGGCTTGAAAGCCCGACTATACACCATCAACAGCTGGAGCGGAGGTGTTCAGCTGCAAGAAGGTCTGAATGTCCATCAATAATTGCTAGAAAACATGGAAGAGAATTTTCGAATATCAAACCGCACATGATCATAAGCGGGAGAGGAGGTGTTCAGCTGCAAGAAGGTGTGAATGTCCACCCATAGTTTGTAAAAACTGGGTAAGAAAAGGTGACCATAGTTGGTAAAAAGCGGGTAAGAAAAGGTGAAAATACCCGACAATGTATGATCAAAAGAGGGAGCGGAGGTTTTCGGCTGCAAGAAGGTCTGAATGTTCAACAATAATTTGTAAAAACCGGGGAAGAAAAGCCTCGAAAGCCCGACTATACGCCATCAAAAGCGGGATTTGAGGTCTTCAGCTGCAAGAAGGTGTGAATGTCCATCAATAATTGCTAGACAACATGAAAGAAAATTTTCGATTATCAAACCACACATGATCATAAGCGGGAGAAGAGGTGTTCAGCTGCAAGAAGGTGTGAATGTCCACCCATAGTTTGAAAAAATGGGTATGAAAAGGTGCGAATGCCCAACCATACATCATCAAAAGCAGGAGTGGATGTGTTCGGCTACAAGAAGGTTTGAATGTCCGACCATAGTTTGTAAAAAGCGGGTAAGGAAAGGTTCGAATGCCAAAACATACACCATCAAAAGAGGGAGCGGAGGTGTTCCGCTGTAAGACGGTGTGAATGTCCGACCATAGTTGGTAAAAATCGGGTAAGAAAAGGTTAAAATACCCGATTGTACACAATCAATAGCGGGAGCGGAGTTGTTCGGCTACAAGAAGGTGTGAAAGTCCGACCATGGTTTGTAAAAAGCGGGTAAGAAAAGGTTCGAATGCCCGAATGTATGCCATCAAAAGCGGAAGCTGAGGTGTTCGACTGCAAGAAGGTGTGAACGTCCGACAAAAGTTTGTAAAAAGCAGTTAAGAAAAGGTTCGAATATCCAACCAAACATAATCAAAAGCGGGAACGGAGCTGTTCGACTGCAAGTAGGTGTGAATGTCCAGCCATAATTACTCAAAAACGGGAAAGAAAAGGTAGTATTGCCAGACCATACATGATCAAAACAGGGAGCGGAAGTGGTTCAGCTGCAAGAAGGTGTGAATGTCCGACAAAAGTTTTGAAAAAGCAGTTAAGAAAAGGTTCGAATATCCAACCAAACATAATCAAAAGCGGGAGCAGAGCTTTTCGACTGCAAGTAGGTGTGAATGTCAGATCATAGTTTGCAAAAAGCTGATGAGAAAGGGTCAGAATTCCCGACTATACACCATCAAATACGGGAGCGGAGCTGTTCGGCTGTGAATAGGTGTGAATCTCCAGCCATAATTGCTGAAAAATGTGTTAGAAAAGGTAAGAATGCTGGTCCATACATCATTAATGCGGGAGAAATGGTGTTCGGCTACAAGTAGGTGTGAATGTCCAGCCATAATTACTCACAAACAGGTAAGAAAAGGAAGTATTGCCAGACCATACATGATCAAAACAGAGAGCGGAGGTGGTTCAGCTGCAAGAAGGTGTGAATGTCCGACTAAAGTTTATAAAAAGCGGGTAAGACAAGGTGCGAATGCTCGACAATGTATGATCAAAAGAGGGAGCGGAGGTTTTCGGCTGCAAGAAGGTCTGAATGTCCACCCATAATTCCTGAAAAATGGGTAAAAAAATTGGTGTGAATGCCCAATCATACATCATCAAAAGCAGGAGTGGATGTGTTCGGCTGCAAGAAGTTCTGAATGTCCAACCATAATTTGTAAAAAACGGGGAAAAAAAAGCTCGAAAGGCCGACTATACACCATCAAAACTGGGAGCGGAGGAGTTCGGCTGCAAAAAGGTGTGAATGTCAGATCATAATTTGTAAAAAGCGGGTAAGAAAAGGTAAGAATGCCCAACCATAAATTATCAAATGCGGCGGCACAGATATTCGGCTGGTATTTATCAATGTCTAGATAGATTTCAACAACAAACAACGTTGTACTTTGCAGTAAAAGAAAGAGCAAATCTAAAGTTTCAGGAATGCGAGTATAAGCTTGCTTTCATGAGTTCTGCACGATTTCGGATTATGCTATAAAATGAATTGCTTCACTCAAACTAAGTTAAAACTGCTTTGTCCTACATATGTACCCATTTCTATATATATTTCAAGCATAAACTTCCTCATATTACCCTGAATGACAAAGAACCACACTTGTGATTAAAACATACGCCCTCTTTGAGGAGTTCTGCATGATTTGGGATTTTATCTATAAAATTGATTCCTTCACTCAAACTATGTTAAAACGGATTTTACCTTCATATTTATCAATGTCTCGATAGATTTAAACAAAAAAACAACGTTGTACTTTGCAGTAAAAGAAAGAGCAAATCAAAAGTTTTAGGAATCCGAGAATAAGCTTATTTTCATGAGTTCTGCACGATTTCGGATTTTATGTATAAAATGAATTAATTCACTCAAACCAAGTTAAAACTGCTTTTTCCTTCATATTTATCAATGTCTAGATCGACTTCAACAAAGAACCACATTGTATTTTGCAGTAGAAGAAAGAGCAACACTGAAGGATCAAGAATCCAAGAATAAGCTTATTTTCATACGTTCTGCATGATTTGGGATTTTATGTATAAAATGGATTCCTTCACTCAAACCAAGTGAAAACTGCTTTTAACTTCATATTTATCAATGTCTAGATCGATTTCAACAAAGAACAACATTGGATTTTGCAGTAGAAGAAAGAACAACACTGAAGGATCAGAAATCCGAGAATAAGCTTATTTTCATACGTTCTGCATGATTTGGGATTTTATGTATAAAATGAATTCCTTCACTCAAACCAAGTTAAAACTGCTTTGTCCTTCATATGTACCCATTTCTATATATATTTCAAGCATAAACATCCTCATATTACCCTTATTTAGAAAGAACCACACTTGTGATTAAGCCATACGCCCCTTTTGAGGAGTTCTGCATGATTTGGGATTTTATCTATAAAATTAATTCCTTCACTCAAACTATGTTAAAACGGCTTTTACCTTCATATTTATCAATGTCTCGATAGATTTAAACAAAAAAAACAACATTGTACTTTGCAGTAAAAGAAAGAGCAAATCAAAAGTTTTAGGAATCCGAGAATAAGCTTATTTTCATGAGTTCTGTACGATTTCTGATTTTATGTATAAAATGAATTAATTCACTCAAACCAAGTTAAAACTGCTTTTTCATTCATATTTATCAATGTCTAGATTGACTTCCACAATGAACAACATTGTATTTTGCAGTAGAAGAAAGAGCAACACTGAAGGATCAGGAATCCGAGAATAAGCTTATTTTCTTATGGGCAAGTGGGAACTGCTTTGTCCTTCATATTTATCAATGTGTAGATGGATTTCAACTTCTTCTACTGCAAAGTCCAATGTTTTTCTGTGTTGAAGTCGATCTAGACATTGATAAATATGGAAGGACAAAGCAGTTTTAACTTGGTTTGAGCAAAGCAATATTCGAACCTTTTCTTAACTGCTTTTTACATATTTTGGTTGGACGTTCACACCTTCTTGTAGCCGAACACATCCAGTCCTGCTTTTGATGATGTATGGTTGGGCATTCACACCTTTTTTTTGCCCATTTTTCAGGAATTATGGGTGGACATTCACACCTTCTTGCAGCTGAACACCTCCTCTCCCGCTTTTGATGATGTATATTCAGGCTTTCGAGCCTTTTCTTACCCGGTTTTTACAAATTATGGTTGGACATTCAGACCTTGCAGCCGAACACCTCCGCTCCCTCTTTTGATCATACATTGTCGGGCATTCGCATCTTGTCTTACCCGCTTTTTATAAACTATAGTCAGACATTCACAACTTGCAGCTGAACCACCTCCGCTCCCTGTTTTGATCATGTATGGTCTGGCAATACTACCTTTTCTTACCCGTTTGTGAGTAATTATGGCTGGACATTCACACCTACTTGCAGTCGAACAGCTCTGCTCCCGCTTTTGATTATGTTTGGTTGGAAATTCGAACCTTTTCTTAACTGCTTTTTACAAACTTTGTCCTACGTTCACACCTCCCTGCAGCCGAACACCTCCGCTTCCGCTTTTTATGGTATATATTCGGGCATTCGAACCTTTTCTTACCCGCTTTTTACAAACCATGGTCGGACTTTCACACCTTCTTGTAGCCGAACAACTCTGCTCCCGCTATTGATTGTGTACAGTCGGGTATTTTAACCTTTTCTTACCCGCTTTTTACCAACTATGGTCGGACATTCACACCTTCTTGTAGCCGAACACATCCGCTCCCGCTATTGATTGTGTACAGTCTGGTTTTTTAACCTTTTCTTACCCGCTTTTTAACAACTATGGTCGGACATTCACACCTTCGTACAGCGGAACACCTCCGCTCCCTGTTTTGATGGTGTATGGTTGGACATTCGCACCTTTTCTCACCCGCTTTTTACAAACTATGCTCGGACATTCAAACCTTCTTGTAGCCGAACACATCCACTCCTGCTTTTGATGATGTATGGTTGGGTATTCAAACCTACTTGTTGCCCACTTTTCATTAATTATGGGTGGACATTCACACCTTGTCGCAGCCAAACACCTCCGCTCCCTGTTTTGATGGTGTATGGTTGGACATTCGCACCTTTTCTCACCCGCTTTTTGCAAACTATGGTCGCCTATTCAAAGCTTCCTCTCCACCATACTTGTATGGTGGGATATTCACACCCACTTGCATTCGAAGACCTCCGCCCCCACTTTTGTTGATATTTAGTCGGTCATTTGCAGCTTACCCGCTTTTGGCAAAGTATGGCCTTCTTGCAGCCAAACACCTCTGATCTCGCTTTTGATGATGTAAGGTTGGGCTTCAAGGTTGGGCTTGCTTCACCTGCTTTTCACCAAATATAGCCGGACATTTACACCTTCTTGCAGCCGAACACTTTCGCTCCACCTTTTAGTGTTCTATCACACCTTTTTTTTCACCGCATTTTATAGATTATGGTTGGAAATTCTCAACCACTCTCATCCGAAGACCTCTCCTCCCGCTTTTGTTAATATATTTGAACTTTAGTCGGACATTCAAACCTTCTTGCAGCTGAACCACCTCCGCTCCCTGTTTTGATCATATATGGTCCGGCAATACTGCGTTTTCTTACCCGTTTGTGAGTAATTATGGCTGGACATTCACACCTACTTGCAGCCGAACACAACCTCTCTCGCTTTTGATGATGTATGGACCGGCATTCTTACCTTTTCTAACACATTTTTCAGCAATTATGGTCGGAGATTCACACCTACTCACAGCCGAACAACTCCGCTCCCGCATTTGATGGTGTATAGTCGGGCATTCTCACCCTTTCTCATCAGCTTTTTGCAAATTATGATCTGACATTCACACCTACTTGCAGTCGAACAGCTCTGCTCCCACTTTTGATTATGTTTGGTTGGATATGCGAACCTATTCTTAACTGCTTTTTACATACTTTGGTCGGATGTTCACACCTTCTTGTAGCCGAACACATCCACTCCTGCTTTTGATGATGTATGGTTGGGAATTCACACCTTTTCTTTGCCCATTTTTCAGGAATTATGGGTGGACATTCACATCTTTTTGCAGCTGAACACCTCCTATCCCACTTATGATCATGTGAGGTTTGATTTTTGAAAATTTTCTTTCATGTTTTCTAGCAATTATTGATGGACATTTAGAACCTTCTTGCAGCTGAACACCTCCGCTCCTGCTTTTGATCATACATTGTCAGGCAATTGTACCTTGTCTTACCCACTTTTTACAAACTTTAGTCGAACAGTCACACCTTTTTGCAGCCGAACACCACCTCTCCCGCTTTTGATGATGTATGGTCCGGCATTCTTACCTTTTCTAACACATTTTTCAGCAATTATGGTCGAACATTCACACCTACTCAGACCCGAACACCTCCGCTCCCGCATTTGATGGTGTATAGTCGGGCATTCTCACCCTTTCTCATCAGCTTTTTGCAAATTATGATCTGATAATCACACCCTCTTTTGATAATGTATTGTTAGGCATTCGCATCTTTTTTTACCCATTTTATAGGAATTATGGGTGGACATTCACACCTCCTCTCCCGCTTATGATCATGTGCGGTTTGATATTCGAAAATTTTCTTTCATGTTTTAAAGCAATTATTGATGGACATTCAAACCTTCTTGCAGCCGAACACATCCACTCCTGTTTTTGATGGTTTATAGTCGGGCTTTCCAGCCTTTTCTTCCCGGTTTTTACAAATTATGGTTGGACATTCAAACCTTGTCGCAGCCAAACACCTCCGCTCCCTGTTTTGATGGTGTATGGTTGGACATTCGCACCTTTTCTCACCCGCTTTTTGCAAACTATGGTCGCCTATTCAAAGCTTCCTCTCCACCATACTTGTATGGTGGGATATTCACACCCACTTGCATTCGAAGACCTCCGCCCCCACTTTTGTTGATATTTAGTCGGTCATTCGCACCTTACCCGCTTTTGGCAAACTATTACCTTCTTGCAGCCAAACACCTCTGATCTCACTTTTGATGATGTAAGGTTGGGCATTCAGACCTTGCTTCACCTGCTTTTCACCAAATATAGTCGGACATTCACACCTTCTTGCAGCCGATCCCTTCCGCTCCACCTTTTAGTGTTCTATCACACCTTTTTTTTGACCGCATTTTATAGATTATGGTTGGAAATTCTCAACCACTCTCATCCGAAGACCTCTCCTCCCGCTTTTGTTAATATATTTGAACTTTAGTCAGACATTCACACCTTCTTGCAGCTGAACCACCTCTGCTCCCTCTTTTGATCATGTATGGTCTGGCAATACTATCTTTTCTTACCCGTTTTTGAGTAATTATGGCTGGACATTCACACCTACTTGCAGCCGAACACCACCTCTCTCGCTTTTGATGATGTATGGACCGGCATTCTTACCTTTTCAAACACATTTTTCAGCAATCATGGTCGGAGATTCACACCTACTCACAGCCGAACAACTCCGCTCCCGCATTTGATGGTGTACAGTCGGGCATTCTCACCCTTTCTCATCAGCTTTTTGCAAATTATGATCTGACATTCACACCTACTTGCAGTCGAACAGCTCTGCTCCCGCTTTTGATTATGTTTGGTTGCATATTCGAACCTTTTCTTAACTGCTTTTTACAAACTTTGGTCGGACGTTCACACCTTCTTGTAGCCGAACACATGCACTCCGGCTTTTGATGATGTATGGTTGGGTATTCGCACCTTTTTTTTACCCATTTTTCAGGAATTATGGGTGGACATTCACACCTTCTCTTAGCTGAACAACTCCGCTCCCTCTTTTGATTGTGTACAGTCGGGTATTTTAACCTTTTCTTACCCGCTTTTTACCAACTATGGTCGGACATTCACAACGTCTTACAGCGGAACACCTCCGCTCCCTCTTTTGATGATGTATGGTTAGGCATTCGCACCTTTTCATACCCATTTTTCAGTAATTATGGGTGGACATTCACACCTTCTTGCAGCTGAACACCTCCTCTCCCGCTTATGATCATGTGCGGTTTGATATTGGAAAATTTTCTTTCATGTTTTCTAGCAATTATTGATGGACATTCAGACCTTCTTGCAGCTGAACACCTCCGCTCCCGCTTTTGATGGTGTATAGTCGGGCTTTCGAGCCTTTTCTTCCCCGGTTTTTACAAATTATGGTTGGACATTCAGACCTTCTTGCAGCCGAAAACCTCCACTCCCTCTTTTGATCATACATTGTCGGGCATCCGCACCTTTTCTTACCCACTTTTTACCAACCATTGTTGTACTTTCACACCTTTTACTAGCCGAACAACTCCGCTCCCGCTATTAATTGTGTACAGTTGGGTATTTTAACCTTTTCTTACCCGCTTTTTACCAACTATGGTCGGACATTCACATCTTCTTACAGCGGAACACCTCCGCTCCCTGTTTTGATTATGTATGGTTTGACATTCGCACCTTCTCTCACCCGCCTTTTACTATGGTCGGCCATTCACAGCTTCCTCTCCACCATACTTGTATGGTGGGATATTCACACCCACTTGCATCCGAAGACCTCCGCCCCAAATTTTGTTGATATTTAGTCGGACATTCGCACCTTACCAGATTTTGGCAAACTATGGCCTTCTTGCAGCCAAAAACCTCTGATCTCGCTTTTGATGATGTAAGGTTGGGCATTCAGACCTTGCTTCACCTGCTTTTCACCAAATATAGTCGGACATTCACACCTTCTTGCAGCCGAACACTTCCGCTCCACCTTTTGGTGTTGTATGGGGCATTCACACCTTTTTTTTCACCGCATTTTATAGATTATGGTTGGAAATTCTCACCCACTCTGATCCGAAGACCTCTCCTCCCGCTTTTGTTAATATATAGTCGGGGATTCGAACCTTTTCTTACCCACTTTTTACAAATTATGGTCGGACATTCACAACTACTTGCAGCCGAATACTTCCGCTCCACCTTTTAGGTATGTATGGTTGGCATTTGCACCTTTTCTTACCCTCTTTTTATACTGATTGCTGAAGATTAAGTTGTACTTTCTCAAACTACAACATTTTTTTAATTGTTGAAAATTGATTTGAAGTGGATAAATTACGAGGACAAACAGTTTTAAGTCAGGCTGATAGAAGGAATTAATTTTATAGCAAAATCTGTACTTCGTCATATGTCGAGAGATGCTTATTGCTGAAGAAGTTCTTTCTCATTCTACAAAGTACAACGTTGTTTATCGTTGAAACTTGATTAGACATGAATAAATATGAAGGACAAAGCAGTCTTAACTTGGTTTGAGTTAAGGAATTCGTTTTATAGGAGAATCCGAATTCGTGCATAACTCGTAAAATAGAGCTTATTTTCGGATTCTTGAAGAATGAGTCTGGTTCTTTCTCATAACACAAAGTTTGTTGTTTATTGTTGAAACTTCATCAGAAGTGAAGAAATTTTAAGTCAGTTTGATAGAAGGATTTAATTTTATAGCAAAATCTGTATTCCTTCATATCTCCTCGAGAGAAGCTTATTGCTGAAAATTAGGTCTTGTTCTTTTTCATACTACAAAATACAGTGGTGTTTATTGTTGAAACTAGATTAGAAGTAGATAAATATGAAGAACAAAGCAGTTTGAACTTGGTTTGAGAGAAGGAATTAATTTTATTGCAAAATCCGAATTCATGCATAACTCGTCAAATAGATAGTGATGTCTCGTTCGTGAGCGATTCGTTCGATATGAACTAATTTTTTATATGACTCGGGAGTAACGAGTTGTCTCAGTGAGTGATTCGTTCATTTTCATTTAGTACCCTTCCTCACTACATGACAGGCGGCAGCTTCATAAGCTCAGTCAGCAGGACAGGAAACAATATTGATTCGTTCACGACTCAACTCCTCGGGTGACGGGTCCTCGCACAGGAAACAGTATTGATTCGTTCATGACTCAACTCCTCGGCTGACGGGTCCTCGCACAGGAAACAGTATTGATTCGTTTACGACTCAACTCCTTGGGTCTTCGTTCATTTGTCACTTTTCAAATTCTACGTTTCATTTGACAGGCTGAAGAGCAGTAGGCACAACAGTTCGTTCACAAACCGGATCATTAATCTCATAGACTATTCTACCATCAACAACTTGGAAACCACAATCGACTCTCTAGATGCAGAAAAAGCATTTGATGGAGTGAACTGGAAATTTTTATTCGCAGCATTAAACAAATTCGGGTTTGGGTCACACTTTATCAACTGGATAAGGATATTAAATAGCTCCCCAAATACATGTGTCAGGACAAATGATCAAACTTCTCCAAGCTTCAGTCTGCAGAGAGGTACACGATAGGGTTGCCCACTTTCTCCCTCACTTTTTGCTATTTTCATCAAACCTTTAGCAGCTTCTATCAGACAAGATAGAAATATTAAAGGCATCCAATCCCAAAATATTGAGCATAAAATAAGTCTTTATGCTGATGATGTATTACTTTTCCTTCAGAACTCACAGACGTCTCTCACTCACGCGATCACACTCATAAATAAATTCTCAGCACTTTCTGACTACTCTATCAACTGGTCTAAGACCACAGTTCTGCCAATTAACTGTAGGGTCCAGAATATACCTGCGATCACTTTACAGTCAGGAAATATTAGATATTTAGGCATAAACATTTCCTCCAGGCTCTCAGAGCTAACAAAGCTAAATTAAGTGCAATTATTAAAGAGAGTAGAGGACGATCTCTCTCATTGGAACTCCTTACCTATATCACTTATGGGGAGAGTTACAACCATTAAAATGATGATACTACCAAAAGTTAACTATATGTTCTCAATGATCCCCATAAAACCATCTGCTACTTGGTTTAAGTCACTAGATTCATGCATCTCCAAATTTCTGTGGAAAAACAAACCACCACGTATTAGTTTAAAAACCCTACAGACAGTGGTGGATTAGATATACCTCATTTTCAGCACTATTCCTTAGCCAATAGGTTACAATATATATCAAAATGGTTTAAACCTTGTTGTTGTCACAGTTCCCAGAGACGTTGTAATCGTTGAGGATTCTATATTCACCCCCTCATTAGAGGCACGTGTTGCAGATTGATGACACTGAATCTTCTTCTCTGTTCATTGCTGGCATCATTCCCAGCATCGTAAGTGTTCGTGGCATTGTTAGCCTCTTCTTCTGGATCTTGACATCGAGCATCCTTTTGTATTTCTGGTTTGTCAGTCCTCTCTCTTCGTTCACCGGAGTCTTCGTCTCTTTGTCCTTGAGTTTGGTGATTTTTTCTTCTTTTGATGCCTTGACACAGTGTGACAGGTGATACCACGTGGGAGATCCTTTAACTTGGACTGCTGTCCCTGTGCTGCGAAATGGCTGTGCTGCTCAAATGGTCTCTCCTTCATCATATACACAGTTATTTATACATCACCTTCCACCATGAAGCGTTGTCCCTTTTTGTTTCTCTCTTTGTTCTTAAAATGCTGTTATGCATGTCTAAAACCAATCCATTAAATTAGATCATTTTGGCACTAAAGCGATCTACAATGTGCTTGGTCGCAAAGCTGCTCATCTGTGGTAAACAGCTCCTCAGAAAGGCATTCTTCAATTGATTTCACTAATTTTATGTAATAATTTTGTGATTTCCTACAAAACTACATTTCTTCTCCCATCTGTCTGAGTATTTCATATTGTCTGGGTCCCGTTAAAACATGTATTTTTCCCATCTAATTCCTTGTTTGCTTTAAAACAAGTATTCCCCATTTTCTATCCCTTCAGTAGCCAACCAGTTTGTATGGAGTACTCTGGAGCAACTTGACTGATCAGTAAAACACTGCTTTTGTTGTCACCGCAAGGCTTCCCCCGTCGGTTGTTTCACTGAGACACTACTGAGTAACTACAACTCAACACAGTTTATACACATAACATTCATATACATACTAACAAACAAACAAACAATTATTTATCGCAATTTTCTTATCTCTGTTTGAACGTAAACCCAGGTAAATATTCCTGTAGTCTTCTCATACCGACTATGGACCCATTCATTGTTTAACTTCACTGTTTTGCAAATCCTAATTGAATATTACACATTGACATTGAACTTTACTGGATAAGCAGGTCTTCATTGCATTCAGCAGCCTATATGTGAGCATCTATGTGTAAGCTGTTCTTCTTTGCTTTTATCAGCAGCAAGCAATTCTTCATTGTACATCCATATGAAAATAGTAAAACAATTCCAATGCGTTAGCGAAACCTTCTATATCAGGAGTTTCCATCATGATGCTGGTAATAGAACCTCTTTCCCAGAATAGTTCAACCTTCATTACTCAACTGATCATAACTCCGCAATGAGCACATTTCAAAGTATCATTCCTCTACATGTATTCAAAAATCTATGTGTAAATGTTTAATATGTCTTATATTTGTTGATGTCATTCTGTGTGCATGGGGCCTAAACCCAATCTCTGTGTGGCAATTTTAATTTAAACAAGTTGAACTCTGCCTCTGATCTTTTAAAAAAGGTGTGTACCAATATCAACCTTTCTCAGGTAATTACTGATCCTACAAAACCAAACTTAAGAGATCCTTCAAGGTTGTCCCTGATTGGCTCAATCTTAACAAATCAAAGGTAGAAAATCCGCAGTATCTGAACTTGGTGTTAGTTATCACTGCTCAATAGCCTGTATCAGAATTGCAAAAATGAAAACATTAGGTCCACGCTTGGTATCCAGATCCTGAAACATCTCCATGAGCAGGCTTTTTTTTTAACTGATCTGTTGAATAGTTATAATTTTTGTAAATCTTCTAATTCCATAGTTGATAAACACGCCCCTTTTAAAAAGTATAGAACTTAGAACAGGTCTAGTCCCTGGCTTTCGGCAGAACTGACTTCTTTACTTTTTTTTTTTCCCCTTATCATGTTCAGCATTATGGCAGCAGAATTGTAGTCTGAATACCTTTGATGCCAAACAGATTTGCTTTGCCAAGGGAAATTTTATAAATGTAAAGCTCCCCTTGATGCCCATTTATTTATTTCTGTTTACAATATATGACATGTAATAGAACTGAACCGGACCGGGGGACAAGGAAAGAAGAAGAGGAAAGAAGAGGAAACAGAACAAAAATAGAAACAAAAACCAGACAACCAGCTGCTACACCTGTAAAAAAACAAAACAGACAACAATCCATGGCCTCTGAGGGGAATCCAGCCTTAGCGCCAGGAGCACCTGAAAGCAGACAAGCAGAGAAAAAAAAAACACACAAACAAACAAAAATAAGCACAAGAAGCGGCAATCGCATACAACACAGCTGTGGATATAGATGACCTGAGACGACATGATAATACATCAACTGCTTAGCGACCATGCTACTGGACTAATGAATGTGGTTGTGTGTGTGTGAGAACATGCAACACCCATGGCACAGGACCTAGATGATAACCGTGCTTAGTTATCAGAAGCAGGCAGAGAGGGCCACAAGACCCAGGCCACCAGCAGCCCCCACAGAGCACAGAACCCAGGAAGCCCACCGCAGGGGCAACCACGCATCCACCCAGAAGACTGCAGAGGAAGCCCCCGGAAAGAGCCCCCATAAGCATAGGGCAGGGGCCCTCCGGGAGCCAGGGGCAACAGCCCACCGACGTCGCCAGGCCCCAGCCGCCCAGACATGGGCCGTGCACTGGATCCGGGCCCCCAAACCCCCCGGCAGAGGCCCCACCCAATACCCAGGAGGGCCAAGCGCCCCAGGCAGCCACACAGTGGATCAGCGCCTGCCCCTGGCCAAATGCCCTGGGAGTCAAGACGTGCCCACAGGTGGGTGAAGTCGCGAGCAGCGGGGAGAGGCCACGCCACCCCCCCCATCGGGAGAAGCACAGGCAGGCCAGGCGACAGCAAGTCCAAGATCCAGGCCCAATCATTACCACACACACTTTCATGTCCCATACATCCACACGTCCTCCCTCCCTCGACTCCGCTGGGGTGTAGTGCAGCCCCCCAGCCACCACAGACCCCAAACCAGCAGAACAATTAATTAATCCTCCTGGCCCCTCCCGCCCCGAGCAGCAACCAGGAAGCAGGGGTGTGCGAAGAAGACCCCTCCCCTCACCCTTCTGGCTCTTCAATATTTTCTAATAGTGAGCAATTAAAATTTAGGGGCAGCCAAACTTGTAGAACTGGGAGCGTGGCCCTCTGGGCAGCCTACATACCCAAAGAGCCCCGCCCACCAGATGCCACTCAGTGTAACCACCCCCCAAGACCTAATGTGTGTGTGTGAGTGTGTTTGATAAGTAGTAATGTCTAAGGTGTAATTAAAACAGGGGCGGGGAACTGCAGAGTGCAACTACTGCAGAGTCCACTACACCCCACCGAACACACACGCCCCCAAAACCCTTCATGTGTGAGTGTGTGCTGTGTACAGGAGCCAGAAGGGAGAGGGGTATGGGGAAACTTGCATCCTGCACCGCTGTTTACTTTTTCACAACAGCAGAGAAGAGCGCACCGTTCCCAGCGGCACTGCAGTACCCGGTCAATGCTTGGAGTGAACGGAGCAAGCTACTTTTTCAACTCCTATTGCTAAAAATCCATTTAATATGTAGTCCTCGTATAGAGGACATATCAGATATTAAACTGATAAGAACAGATACTACACTTGATCTTAGCCAAAAGGCCGAGAAGCGATAACTGTCCACTGGTTCACGTCCGAGGGCCCTTCCTGGCACAATGCGAACTTGTAGCGGTGTTCTTTTTATGACCATAGGTGGCCAGAGTGTCACTTTGCACCTCCGCCCACCCGCTACACTAAGCACTCTTCAGCCCTTTTAAATGGTATAACTTTGCACTCCCGCACGCTCCAGCGAGCACCATTCAAGCAACAACTTTGCACTCCAGCTTCGAACATCGGCACAGTCGCAACAAGTAAGGCGACTCTACTCAGAGAAGTCACTCTGCACAGTAACAAGATTTGTTTTGCACAGACAGAAAGGGCTTCACCCGCAAAGGTAAAGCCTGCCAAAAATAGAAACAACTCATTAGTGCTGCTCTCCACAGAAGTCTTTAGTAAAAGGCGAAAGACTTGTACGTTATGAAGAGAAACCAGAGTACGATTATCCGTCACTGCGGGAGCAGGGCATCAGGCTAGTTGGCATAGCCACCTTCCCCATGGTGAGCTTTGCTTGGTTGAGACGCTTGCTCCCCCCTCCTTGCTCCTCGGCTGACCAAGTAGGAACAATCGGGCCCTATTCGATGGCTGCCTTGTCTTTTACTCTGTGCAAAAGACAAGGCAGCAACAAAAACACCACGGGAAAACCGTATTGAGGCTTTGTTCTGACCACTCATTCGGTGTCGCGTTTCTTTCAAGCAATTCTCCCGGTTAGCCCGCACTCGGCTCGCTCCCAGAGCCGTGTTAAAGTCTACTTCGCATTCACTCTCTTTTCTCAGCAGACTCTTGGGATTATATCTATAAAATGAATTCCTTCACTCAAACTATGTTAAAACTGCTTTGTCCTTCATATTTACCATGTCTTGAAAGATTTAAACAAAAAAACCAACGTTGTACTTTGCAGTAAAAGAAAGAGCAAATCTAAAGTTTCAGGAATCCGAGAATAAGCTTACTTTCATGAGTTCTTCACGATTTCGGATTTTGCTATAAAATGAATTCCTTCACTCAAACTAAATTAAAACTGCTAAACCGCTAATCTGTTACATGTAAGGCAGATGTCAAATTCACCGAAATAGGATTATTCGGTATTCGGCCAATCGAGCTGTAGCAGCTTCGGTAAAAGAGTATAAGTTGAAGAGTTTGTGTGTCCTGAAATGTTATATGTTTGGGCTGTGTGACATGCTAAATGCTTGTCAGTAGCTACCCACTTATTCATATATAGCAACTGACAACATAAGAAGTCCGGACATACTTTGATAGAGTAGTCGTAGAAGTATCCTTATTGATAATAGATAAACTAATTCATAGTGATAGAATAGTAGATGAACAGGTGCCTGCACATGTCTCACGAAAATAAAATGGGTGTATGATTGCTGACGGCAGAGCAATACTGCCAAACTTATGAGTTCTTGTGGCAAACTTGATTCAGTGTCTTGACGTGTATACGCTGTTTCGCTGACTTGATTGTCACAAGAAACAAAGTGTGTTTGATAAGATCCGACCATTTTATTACGGGAGGATCAGTATGTATGGATTCTGATGTGACTGATAAACCCATTCGTATCTTAAGCATAATCTAATACGTGAGACGACGCCCTGGCACACGATAAAAAAAAAAAAAGAGAGAGCGGTTTTGTGTCCCCACAGTCCATAATGTAGAAAAGAGAGAAAAAAGCCTTTCTGATTTGGTGTGTGTGCTCATAGTGCAGAGTGTAGAGAAAAGAAAGCCGTTTTGGTGTCACGGGTGTTGTGACTTACACACACACATTTCTAAATTGAGAAAGGAAATTATTTTAGAGGAAGCACTAGAGTTTGTATCCCACATTTGTTGATAGGCATTCATTTATTTCTTCACTTCTGATGAAGTTTCAACAATAAACAACAAACTTTGTATTATGAGAAAGAACCAGACTCATTCTTCAGGAATCCGAAAATAAGCTCTATTTTACGAGTTATGCACGAATTCGGATTCTCCTATAAAATGAATTCCTTAACTCAAACCAAGTTAAGACTGCTTTGTCCTTCATATTTATTCATGTCTAATCAAGTTTCAACGATAAACAACGTTGTACTTTGTAGAATGAGAAAGAACTTCTTCAGCAATAAGCATCTCTCGACATATGACGAAGTACAGATTTTTCTATAAAATTAATTCCTTCTATCAGCCTGACTTAAAACTGTTTGTCCTCGTAATTTATCTACTTCAAATCAATTTTCAACAATTAAAAAAATGTTGTAGTTTGAGAAAGTACAACTTAATCTTCAGCAATCAGTATAAAAAGAGGGTAAGAAAAGGTGCAAATGCCAACCATACATACCTAAAAGGTGGAGTGGAAGTATTCGGCTGCAAGTAGTTGTGAATGTCCGACCATAATTTGTAAAAAGTGGGTAAGAAAAGGTTCGAATGCCCGACTATATATTAACAAAAGCGGGAGGAGAGGTCTTCGGATGAGAGTGGGTGAGAATTTCCAACCATAATCTATAAAATGCGGTGAAAAAAAAGGTGTGAATGCCCCATAGAACACTAAAAGGTGGAGCAGAAGTGTTCGGCTGCAAGAAGGTGGTGAATGTCCGACTATATTTGGTGAAAAGCAGGTGAAGCAAGGTCTGAATGCCCAACCTTACATCATCAAAAGCGAGATCAGAGGTGTTTGGCTGCAAGAAGGCCATAGTTTGCCAAAAGCGGGTAAGGTGCGAATGACCGACTAAATATCAACAAAAGTGGGGGCGGAGGTCTTCGGATGCAAGTGGGTGTGAATATCCCACCATACAAGTACAAGCTGTGAATGGCCGACCATAGTAAAAGGCGGGTGAGAGAAGGTGCGAATGTCAACCCATACATAATCAAAACAGGGAGCGGAGGTGTTCCGCTGTAAAAAGGTGTGAATGTCCGACCATAGTTGGTAAAAAGCGGGTAAGAAAAGGTTAAAATACCCGACTGTACACAATCAATAGCGGGAGCAGAGTTGTTCCGCTACTAAAAGGTGTGAAAGTCCGACCATGGTTTGTAAAAAGCGGGTAAGAAAAGGTGCGAATGCCCGACAATGTATGATCAAAAGAGGGAGCGGAGGTTTTCGGCTGAAAGAAGGTCTGAATGTCCATCCATAATTTGTAAAAATCGGGGAAGAAAAGGCTCGAAAGCCTGACTATACACCATCAACAGCTGGAGCGGAGGTGTTCAGCTGCAAGAAGGTGTGAACGTCCGACCAAAGTTTGTAAAAAGCAGTTAAGAAAAGGTTCGAATATCCAACCATACATAATCAAAAGCGGGAGCAGAGCTGTTCGACTGCAAGTAGGTGTGAATGTCAGATCATAATTTGCAAAAAGCTGATGAGAAAGGGTGAGAATGCCCGACTATACACCATCAAATGCGGGAGTGGAAGTGTTCGGCTGTGAGTAGGTGTGAATGTCAAACCATAATTGCTGAAAAATGTGTTAGAAAAGACTAGAATGCCGGACCATACATCATCAAAAGCGAGAAAAGTGGTGTTCGGCTGCAAGTAGGTGTGAATGTCCAGCCATAATTACTCACAAACGTGTAAGAAAAGGTAGTATTGCCAGACCATACATGATCAAAACAGGGAGCGGAGTTAGTTCAGCTGCAAGAAGGTGTGAATGTCCGACTAAAGTTTGTAAAAAGCGGGTAAGACAAGGTGCGAATGCCCACCAATGTATGATCAAAAGAGGAGCGGAGGTTTTCGGCTGCAAGGTCTGAATGTCTATCCATAATTTGTAAAAATCGGGGAAGAAAAGGCTCGAAAGCCCGACTATACACCATCAAAAGCGGCAGCGGAGGTATTCGGCTGTAAGAAGGTCTGAATGTCCACCCATAATTACTGAAAAATGGGTAAGAAAAGGTCCGAAAGCCCAACCGCACATGATCATAAGTGGATGAGAAGGTGTTCGACTGCAAGTAGGTGTGAATGTAGAATCATAATTTGTAAAAAGCGGGTAAGAAAAGGTAAGAATGCCCAACCATAAATTATCAAAAGCGGCAGCAGAGATGTTCGGCTGGTATTTATCAATGTCTAGATAGATTTCAACAAAAAACAACGTTGTACTTTGCAGTAAAAGAAAGAGCAAATCAAAAGTTCTAGGAATCCGAGAATAAGCTTATTTTCATGAGTTCTGCACGATTTCGGATTTTATGTATAAAATGAATTCCTTTACTCAAACTAAGTTAACACTGCTTTGTCCTTTATATGTACCCATTTCTACATATATTTCAAGCATAAACTTCCTCATACTACCCTGAATGAGAAAGAACCACACTTGTGATTAAGCCATACGCCCCTTTTGAGGAGTTCTGCATGATTTGGGATTATATCTATAAAATTAATTCCTTCACTCAAACTATGTTAAAACGGCTTTTACCTTCATATTTATCAATGGCTCGATAGATTTAAACAAAAAACAACGTTTTACTTTGCAGTAAAAGAAAGAGCAAATCAAAAGTTTTAGGAATCCGAGAATAAGCTTATTTTCATGAGTTCTGCACGATTTCGGATTTTATGTATAAAATGAATTCATTCACTCAAACCAAGTGAAAACTGCTTTTTCCTTCATATTTATCAATGTCTAGATTAACTTCAACAAAGAACAACATTGTATTTTGATGTAGAAGAAAGAGCAACACTGAAGGATCAGGAATCCGAGAATAAGCTTCTTTTCATACGTTCTGCATGATTTGGGATTTTATGTATAAAATGAATTCCTTAACTCAAACCAAGTGAAAACTGCTTTGTCCTTCATATTTATCAATGTCTAGATCGACTTCCACAAAGAACAACATTGTATTTTGCACTAGAAGAAAGAGCAACACTGAAGGATCAGGAATCCGAGAATAAGCTTATTTTCTTATGGGCAAGTGGGAACTGCTTTGTCCTTCATATTTATCAATGTGTAGATGGATTTCAACTTCTTCTACTGCAAAGTCCAATGTTTTTCTTTGTTGAAGTCGATCTAGACATTGATAAATATGGAAGGACAAAACAGTTTTAACTTGGTTTGAGCAAAGCAATTAATTTTATAGCAAAATCCAAAATCGTGCAGAACTCATGAAAGCAGGCTTATACTCGGATTCCTGAAACTTTAGATTTGCTCTTTCTTTTACTGCAAAGTACAACGTTGTTTTTTTTGTTTAAATCTTTCTAGATGGTAAATATGAAGGACAAATCAGTTTTAACATAGTTTGAGTGAAGGAATGCATTTTATAAGCAAAATCCCAAATCATGAAGAACTCAAGAAAAGCTTTTTCTCGCTTTTCACTGCTTTTTACAAACTTTGGTCGGACGTTCACACCTTCTTGCATCCGAACACCTCCGCTTCTGCTTTTGATGATGTATATTTGGGCATTCGAACATTTTCTTACCCGCTTTTTACAAACCATTGTTGGACTTTCACACCTTCTTGCAGCCGAACACCACCTCTCCCGCTTTTGATGATGTATGGTCCAGTATTCTTACTTTTTCTAACACATTTTTCAGCAATTATGGTCGGACATTCACACCTACTCACAGCTGAACACCTCCGCTCCCGATTTTGATCATACATTGTTGGGCCATCGCTCCTTGTCTTACCAGCTTTTTACAAACTTTAGTCGAACATTCCCACCTTCTTGCAGCTGAACACCTCCGCTCCCGCTTTTGATGATGTATAGTCGGGCTTTCGAGCCTTTTCTTATCCGGTTTTTACAAATTATGGTTGGACATTCAGACCTTGCAGCCGAACACCTCCGCTCCCTCTTTTGATCATACATTGTCGGGCATTCGCACCATGTCTTACCCGCTTTTTACAAACTATAGTCAGAAATTCACACCTTAAAGCTGAACCTCCGCTCCATGTTTTGATCATGTATGGTCTGGCAATACTACCTTTTATTACCGTTTGTGAGTAATTATGGCTGGACATTCACACCTACTTGCAGTCGAACAGCTCTGCTCCCGCTTTTGATTATGTTTGGTTGGATATTCGAACCTTTTCTTCACTGCTTTTTACAAACTTTGGTCGGACGTTCACACCTTCTTGCAGTCGAACACCTCTGCTTCCGCTTTTTATGGTATATATTCGGGCATTCGAACCTTTTCTTACCCGCTTTTTACAAACTATGGTAGGACATTCAAACCTTCTTGTATCCGAAAACCTCCGCTCTGTCTTTTGATCATACATTGTCGGACATTCGCACCTTTTCTTACCCGCTTTTTACAAACCATGGTCGGACTTTCACACCTTCTTGTAGCCGAACACATCCGCTCCCGCTATTGATTGTGTACAGTCGGGTATTTTAACCTTTTCTTACCCGCATTTTACCAACTATGGTCGGACATTCACACCTTCGTACAGCGGAACAACTCTGCTCCCGGTTTTGATGGTGTATGTTCGGGCATTCAAACCTTTTCTTACCCGCTTTTTCCAAACTATGGTCGGCTATTCACAGCTTCCTCTCCACCATACTTGTATGGTGGGATATTCACACCCACTTGCATCCGAAGACCTCCGCCCCAAATTTTGTTGATATTTAGTCGGACGTTCGCACCTTACCCGCTTTTGGCAAACTATGGCCTTCTTGCAGCCAAACACCTCTGATCTCGCTTTTGATAATGTAAGGTTGGGCATTCAGAATTTGCTTCACCTGCTTTTCACCAAATATAGTCGGACATTCACACCTTCTTGTAGCCGAACACTTCCGCTCCACCTTTTAGTGTTCTTTCACACCTTTTTTTTCACCGCATTTTATACATTATGGTTGGAAATTTTCAACCACTCTCATCCGAAGACCTCTCCTCCCGCTTTTGTTAATATATTTGAACTTTAGTCGGACATTCAATCCTTCTTGCAGCTGAATCACCTCCGCTCCCTGTTTTGATCATATATGGTCTGGCAATACTACCTTTTCTTACCCGTTTGTGAGTAATTATGGCTGGACATTCACACCTACTTGCAGCCGAACACAACCTCTCTCGCTTTTGATGATGTATGGTCCGGCATTCTTACCTTTTCTAACACATTTTTCAGCAATTATGGTCGGAGATTCACACCTACTCACAGCCGAACAACTCCGCTCCCGCATTTGATGGTGTACAGTCGGGCATTCTCACCCTTTCTCATCAGCTTTTTGCAAATTATGATCTGACATTCACACCTACTTGCAGTCGAACAGCTCTTCTCCCGCTTTTGATTATGTTTGGTTGGATATTCGAACCTTTTCTTAACTACATTTTACATATTTTGGTTGGACGTTCACACCTTCTTGTAGCCGAACACTTCCACTCCTGCTTTTGATGATGTATGGTTGGGCATTCACACCTTTTTTTGCCCATTTTTCAGGAATTATGGGTGGACATTCACACCTTCTTGCAGCTGAACACCTCCTATCCCACTTATGATCATGTGCGGATTAATTTTCGAAAAGTTTCTTTCATGTTTTCTAGCAATTATTGATGGACATTTAGACCTTCTTGCAGCTGAACACCTCCGCTCCCGCTTTTGATCATACATTGTCAGGCATTCGCACCTTGTCTTAACCACTTTTTATAAACTTTAGTCGAACAGTCACACCTTTTTGCAGCCGAACACCACCTCTCCCGCTTTTGATGATGTATGGTCCGGCATTCTTAACTTTTCTAACACATTTTTCAGCAATTATGGTCGGACATTCACACCTACTCAGAGCCGAACACCTCCGCTCCCGCATTTGATGGTGTATAGTCGGGCATTCTCACCCTTTCTCATCAGCTTTTTACAAATTGTTATCTGACATTCACACCTGCTTTTGAATATGTATTGTTAGGTTTCGCACCTTTTTTTAACCCATTTCTCAGGAATTATGGGTGGACATTCACACCTTCTTGCAGCCGAACACCTCCTCTCCCGCTTATGATCATGTGCGGTTTGATATTCGAAAATTTACTTTCATGTTTTAAAGCAATTATTGATGGACATTCAAACCTTCTTGCAGCTAAATCCCTCTGCTCCCGCTTTTGATGATGTATAGTCGGGCTTTCGAGCCTTTTCTTCTCGGTTTTTACAAACCATGGTCGGACTTTCACACCTTCTTGTAGCCGAACAACTCCGCTCCGCTATTGATTGTGTACAGTCGGGTATTTTAACCTTTTCTTACCCGCTTTTTACCAACTATGGTCGGACAATCACACGTCTTACAGCGGAACACCTCTGCTCCCGCTTTTGATGGTGTATAGTCGGATATTCGAACCTTTTCTTACCCGCCTTTTACAAACTATGGTCGGACATTCAAACCTTCTTGTAGCCGAACACATCCACTCCTGCTTTTGATGATGTATGGGTGGACATTCACACCTTCTTGCAGCTGAACACCTACTCTCCCGCTTATGGTCATGTGCGGTTTGATATTTGAAAATTTTCATTCATGTTTTCTAGCAATTATTGATGGACATTCAAACCTTCTTGCAGCCGAACACATCCACTCCTGCTTTTGATGATATATGGTTGGGCATTCGCACCCTTTTTCTACCCATTTTTCAGGAATTATGGGTGGACATTCAGACCTTCTTGTTGCCGAAAACCTCCGCTCCCTCTTTTGATCATACATTGTCGGGCATTCGCATCTTGTCTTACCCGCTTTTTAAAAACTTTAGTCGGACATTCACACCTTCTTGCAGCTGAACCACCTCCGCTCCCTGTTTTGATCATGTATGGTCTCTCAATACTACCTTTAATTACCCATTTGTGAGTAATTATGGCTTGACATTCACATCTACTTGCAGCCAAACACCACCTCTCCCGCTTTTGATGATGTATGGACCGGCATTCTTACCTTTTCTAACACATTTTTCAGTAATTATGGTTGGAGATTCACACCTACTCACAGCCGAACACCTCCGCTCCCGCATTTGATGGTCTATATTTGGGCATACGAACCTATTCTTACCCGCTTTTTATAAACCATGGTCAGACTTTATCACCTTCTTGTAGCTGAACAACTCTGCTCCCTCTTTTGATTGTATACAGTCCGGTATTTTAACCTTTTCTTACCCGCTTTTTACCAACTATGGTCGGACATTCACACCTTCTTGCAGCCGAACACCTCCGCTCCCTCTTTTGATGGTGTATGTTCGGGCATTCGAACCTTTTGTTACCCGCCTTTTACAAACTATGGTCGGACATTCAAACCTTCTTGTAGCCGAACACATCCACTCCTAATTTTGATGATGTATGGTTTGGCATTCGCACCTTTTCTTAACCATTTTTCAGTAATTATTGGTGGACCTTCAGACCTTCTTGCAGCTGAACACCTCCGTTCCCTCTTTTGATGGTGAATTGTCGGGCTTTCGAGCCTTTTCTTCCCCGGTTTTTACAAATTATGGTAGGACATTAGGACCTTGCAGCCAAAAGCCTCCGCTCCCTCTTTTGATCATACATTGTCGGGCATTCGCACCTTGTATTACTCACTTTTTACAAACTTTAGTCAGACATTCACACCTTGCAGCTGAACCACCTCCGCTCCCTGTTTTGATCATGTATGGTCTGGCAATACTACCTTTTCTTACCCGTTTGTGAGTAATTATGGCTGGACATTCACACCTACTTGCAGCCGAACGCCACCTCTCCCGCTTTTGATGATGTATGGTCCGGCATTCTAGTCTTTTCTAACACATTTTTCAGCAATTATGGTCAGACATTCACACCTACTCACAGCCAAACACTTCCGCTCCCGCATTTGATGGTGTATAGTCGGGCATTCTCACCCTTTCTCATCAGCTTTTTGCAAATTATGATCTGACATTCACACCTACTTGCAGTCGAACAGCTCTTCTCCCGCTTTTGATTATGTTTGGTTTTGATATTCGAACCTTTTCTTAACTGCTTTTTACAAACTTTGGTCGGACGTTCACACCTTCTTGCAGCCGAACACCTCCGCTTCCGCTTTTGATGGTATATATTCGGGCATTCTAACCTTTTCTTACCCGCTTTTTACAAACCATGCTCGGACTTTCACACCTACTTGTAGCCGAACAACTCCCCTCCCGCTATTTATTGTGTATAGTCGGGTATTTTAACCTTTTCTTACCCGCTTTTTACCAACAATGGTCGGACATTCACACCGTCTTACAGCGGAACACCTCCGCTCCCTCTTTTGATGATGTATGGTCGGGCATTCGCACCTTTTCTTAACCATTTTTCAGTAATTATTGATGGACATTCAGACCTTCTTGCAGCCGAAAACCTCCGCTCCCGCTTTTGATGGTGTATAGTCGGGATTTCGAGCCTTTTCTTCTCCGATTTTTACAAACCATGGTCGGACTTTCATACCTTTTAGTAGCCGAAAAAATCCGCTCCCGCTATTGATTGTGTACAGTTGGGTATTTGAACCTTTTCTTACCCGCTTTTTACCAACTATATTCGGACATTCACACCTTCTTACAGCGGAACACATCCACTACTGCTTTTGATGATGTATGGTTGGGCATTCGAACCTACTTGTTATCCGCTTTTTCATTAATTATGGGTGGACATTCACACCTTGTCGCAGCCAAACACCTCCGCTCCTTGTTTTGATCATGTATGGTTTGACATTCGCACCTCCTCTCACCCGCTTTTTACAATGGTCGGCTATTCACAGCTTCCTCTCCACCATACTTGTATGGTGGGATATTTACACCCACTTGCATCCGAAGACCTCCGCCCCCACTTTTGTTGATATTTAGTCGGTCATTCGCACATTACCCGCTTTTGGCAAACTATGGCCTTCTTGCAGCCAAACACCTCTGATCTCGCTTTTGATGATGTAAGTTTGGGCATTCAGACTTTGCTTCACCTGCTTTTCACCAAATATAGTCGGACATTCACACCTTCTTGCAGCCGAACACTTCCGCTCCACCTTTTAGTGTTCTATGGGGCATTCACACATTTTTTTTCACCACATTTTATTATGTTTGGAAATTCCGCTCCACCTTTTAGTGATGTATGGTTGGCATTTGCACCTTTTTTTACCCTCTTTTTATACTGATTGCTGAAGATTAAGTTGTTCTTTCTCAAACTACAAAATTTTTGTAAACTTTTTGTAAAATTGTTGAAACTTTATTTGAAGTGGATAGATAAGGAGGACAAACAGTTTTAAGTCAGGCTGATAGAAGGAATTAATTTTATAGCAACATCTGTACTTCGTCATATGTCGAGAGATGCTTATTGCTGAAGAATTTCTTTCTCATTCTACAAAGTACAACGTTGTTTATTGTTGAAACTTGATAAGACATGAATAAATATGAAGGACAAAGCAGTCCTAACTTGGTTTGAGTTAATGAATTCGTTTTATAGGAGAATTCGAATTTGTGCATAACTCGTAAAATAGAGCTTATTTTCGGATTCCTGAAGAATGAGTCTTGTTCTTTCTCATAATACAAAGTTTGTTGTTTATTGTTGAAACTTCATCAGAAGTGAAGAAATAAATGAATGCCTATCAACAAATGTGGGATCTAAACTCTAGTGCTTCCTCTAAAATAATTTCCTTTCTCAATTCAGAAATATGTGTGTGTAAGTCACAACACCCGTGACACCAAAACGGCTTTCTTTTCTCTCTTTTCTTTACACTCTGCACTGTGAGCACACACACCAAATCAGAAAGGCTTTTTTCTCTCATTTCTACATTATGGACTGTGAGGACACAAAACCGCTCTCTCTTTTTTTTTTTTGATTGTGTGCCAGGGCGTTGTCTCACGTATTAGATTATGCTTAAGATAAGAATGGGTTTATCAGTCACATCAGAATCCATACATACTGATCCTCCCGTAATAAAATGGTCGGATCTTATCAAACACACTTTGTTTCTTGTGACAATCAAGTCAGCGAAACAGCATATACACGTCAAGACACTGAATCAAATTTGCCACAAGAACTCATAAATTTGGCAGTATTGCTCTGCCGTCAGCAATCATACACCCATTTTATTTTCGTGAGACATGTGCAGGCACCTGTTCATCTACTGTTCTATCACTATGAATTAGTTTATCTATTATCAATAAGGATACTTCTACAACTACTATCAAAGTATGTCCAGACTTCTTATGTTGTCAGTTGCTATATATGAATAAGTGGGTAGCTACTGACAAGCATTAAGCATGTCA